>NW_027271442.1:32500-262500 GCF_040938485.1 Diadema antillarum
TATGACATGTCTGAAAACTACTATCTTGTTTTTTATGCAATTATCAAGTCATTTAAATTTCCCTAGCTGGCTCTTTTTGACTTATTTACTTCTTCTTCTTTTTTCTCCATTCTCCACTCCTTACAAACGTCTATCATGACTCCCCTTTCTATGTTTCCTATAGTTTCCATTCTCATCCAATGACAAAAACCAGTTTGCACCTTTGCTTGTATTACTTTTCATATTTTTTTTTGTTTTTGTTATTTGATAAAATGTCACATGAGAATAGAGTCAACAAGGAAACAGAGGAAAGTTACTTGGATTGAATAATGATGTTCCCAATCGAAGAGGATGACCAACAAATTAGTAATGAAGAATCTTCCTTTTTTTTCATACGAGTTGAAGGGGAACAGAACCACGAATAATATTTTGATAACACATAACCACTTAAAATCGTGATTGCAAGGCACGAAACCTTTAAGTATCTGTATATTCATTTTCTGAATTTATACTCCTCCAGATCATATTATTTTTGACAAAAATAATCGGTTTCTTTGATTTTAATGTAATTTACATTTCGATTCAATTCAACTGAAAAGTTTATTTACTCGACTACATTACTGTACAGAATAGTTCATACACATGAATTCTGCAAAAGAACATAGGCCTAATGTACGCAAGTTGTTTCCGTAGAAGAGCACTTACTGCATGAAGAGGAGACCCCGATTTTTGAAATGTTAACATTAGGTGAAAGCAGCTTTCCAATATGAAATATATTCTGTACGTATCGCTTCGCAGGAGGCGGCATGCGAGGGTTCTACCACACAGAAGACCAGAACAATACATCATCCAACAACATTTCCTGCAATAACCATTTTTTCTTCTGTGTTGCAGACATTGAATGAATTAGTAATATATGAGTTTAGAAAGAAACAACCGGTTTAAAAAAAAAATTACGTCGGTTAACTGTAACCACATTGGAATGTGCAGGCACCTAATCTGTCTTCTTATGCCATGTGTTGAACTTTTTATAAATACAAAATTTCATCTTTTATAATAGAAATTAAAATTGTTTGAGCATACACCCATGTCATGTTCCATGTTGAAATTTAAAATACCGTCTTGGAATAAGCCAGAAATACTGATTTTGTCTGGATACATGCTAAAATAACAACTATTATTACAATGTTTCAGCAGCTGTATCAAGTGCCTTTTCGTCATCTCTTACAGAATAATTTGCCTGGTTGGTCATGGGGAAACAAACGAATAATAGACTTTGAAAAGACTAAAATGAGTTTTGTTCTTCTCCGTATCTCCTTATCTACGCCATCATAGAATGAAGTCAGTATTTTGCATCTGAAAAACATAGGACTATGCAAAGATGCACAGACACACACTCACAAACGCACTTGGTGGTTGCATATTCGAGTGGCTGCATGTGAAAGTTGATTCATGTATCTGTGTACACATCTATCGTCCCTCCCTGTGTATCTGGCATAGTATGCATGTAATGGAGGAAGTAGAGTGAGATTATTCACGTCAAAGAATCTGAGGATGACAAAAGTCAACAAAAACCGGTAATATGACGAGCAGTAAAAACAAGATCAGTGAGACATGAGATGGTTAAGCGCGAAAGCATCATGTTAATAGACAGGGAGAAATAGTGTAGGATTTAAGAAGCTACATGATCTAGGACTGACAGGCAGTGTTTGGTTTCCCATCATGACATAACTCGTCCATTTTCACAATAAAGACATTAATGTCCCTTTGACATTACCCTATTAACCAAATTTAAATCGTATTCGTTTATTTTTCTCTGCTATTTTTCTTTCACTTGTCATTCTGAACTAAATAAAATGGCTCGTGTTAAAAAAAAAAAATCTTTATAGATAAACATAGGCCCTATTTTATCTAAAGATATCATCGATTTAAGGGCCCTGAAATCCAAATGCATGTTGATTTGTGTTGATTTATGATATCCTCAACATCACTTTTGCGGTGAAACGAATATCTAGAAACATCCATATCTTTAACGATTAAAAATTGATTTATATCATATATATATATATGATATAAATCAATTTTTATGTTTCTGTCCGCCCATCACATTTCATCAATCGATGTTACATGTTTTTCAACCCTATTCCTTTCAACAGCTTGTTAAGAAACGTTTTGCAGTTATTACCAAACAAAACACTGGAAACGCCGATTACAAACAAACAAACAAACAAACAAACAATATGGCATCACTTTTTTCCTAACTACAGAAAACAAACTATATTCATTTCATTCAATGCAACGAAATTGTTCGAATTTGCCGAAAGCAAAGATATATTGAAATATTAAAAATGTTCTATATAATGCCTCAAAGTAAAAATTCGACGTATAATCTTTCAGACATATAATCCTTCGACATTTAATCCTTGCAGACAAGGATTTGAAAAAACTAAATCTGAAAGATTTCAATATTCAATTGGAAAATGAAGAGATCATGAAATTAAAATTCATCCGGGTAAAATATAAGAACCAGGCACCATCAAAAAAAAAAAAAATCGTTGCAGTTTGGGAAGCAGGAAACTGGATGACACATCACAATACGCGGACTAATCTTGTGGATTTTATCATGTGGGACGCCTCTTTCATATGCACTTATCGTACTAGTGACGCACTAAAAGCCAGACATTTTATATGCACGCATGGTACCGAACCTGATTTGATACTAACTTCGTGGTAAATGAGCAGAGAAGTTTCCTTCTCTAGATTGGCGAATTTCAAAACTTCTTTTTCAATTTCTCCTCATATTTTTAGAGATACTCGAAAGTAGGTGTGAGGAAATCAATCAAATAATACAGATTTGGTTGCTCTTCGAAATATCAATTTTCATTGTATCATTATTATTCAAGCATATTATTCAACTCCTCGTAAACCATGTAAATCGAAAATAACTACTTTGAGTGTATAGGTTTTTTATCACCTCGCTCATGTCAGTTTGTGATAGTATTGATTGATTGAATGATTGATTGATTGATTGAATGATTGAATGATTGAATGATTGAATGATTGATTGATTGATCGATTGATTGATTGATTTTTTCCTCCATTTTATCTACCAGGATTTTCATATCATACAGGAATCTGCTCACAATGAGTGGCAACCGAGTGTTGGTGCAGGTCGGGCTTCTCTTCATAAACATTCACTTCGTTGGTAAGAGAAAAGTCATTCAAGACTTGGTTAATTTCTTTACCTCCATCATTCTGCACTTTTCGTCGTTCCGATACCTGTTTCTGTGATTAATTAAAAAGTCTGAATCAGCACAATGCTTGGAAATCATAACGTTCAGCTAAAATTCAAGAGTGGGCATTAAGGTTGTCAAACTCATGAACACAATTATCTTACTGTTTCATCTAGTTTAAACAGTTTGATGTATATCATATCATCATGTCAATTGCATTCTTCATTTAATGTATCTATTTCATTTATCCATAATATCATAATCAATAATACAAGGAAAGACTTCATAAATAATGACGTTATTATCTTTTCCCTGTGCAATATTGTTATGTGATTGTGAATAATGGATATATTATTCAGCAGACGCAGAAAACATTTCTCCCATAAAAGATGTTTCTTCCCATTGTGTTATGTCTGACATTATTGAGATCTATCAGTCAATATTCTTACATTTCCTTTTCAGCTGGAATGACGTTGAACCTCGAGGTACCCTCGCCTCTCCGGGCTGGCCGTGAAGTCACCGCGGTTTGCACAGGAAATGATGTCTCAGGCTCGACTGTACCAACATGGTTTCTGAATGGACTCAATATCACAGACGGCTTTACCACCACTAGCGAAGTCTTTGTGGAAAATAAAGTAGAACCTACGTGCGGCACTAGATAGAATGATGACTTTTTAGGCAAGGATCTTTAAAATCAGTTATTTTTAGGACTCAAAGACGCTGTCTGGATCAAGCTGACGTCGTAGTTTATTTGAACAGAATTTTCGAACGGGTGTGAAAATCAAGACTTATAGGCTCAGTTTTTTTAATGCAGATTTCTGCTTATTGCTTCCGTGTAATCACATCTTGGCATAGGGTCATATCAGAATTAAGTATAAACGTGATGCGACAGCTGGATTGGATGTGTTCCGTGTTATAGCACGAAAGCATCACACACACACACACACACACACACACACACGTATATATATATATATATATATATATCCACCAATGAATAATGTATGGCGTTGCAGACAATGCACTTAAATGAAGGAGACATGTGATGCATTCTACGATATAGAGAGACAAATTACAATTAAAGCGCTCCTTTTTTCTATATTTTATTTACTATAGGGATAGAGTGTCGTTCTGATTTTAATAGAAACTGATTAATTTTTTTTTTCATTGAATGACAATATCCACATCTCAGACAAATGTAGAGAACGCCTCAAAATTGAATCTGCTTACCGGGACGGAAGTCACCTTTCACCTAGTGCGATACCCACAATGGGTAAGCGCTCATTTATTCCACAGATGATACATTCACACCATGTAAAATGACTCGAACAGACGAAGAAATACATCATCTACCCACACACAGCTTTAGGCGGCGAACATTTGACAGATTTTAGGATGAAATTAGTGTAAGCATCGTCTCCCATACATTAGAGCCGAGAAGAGAGAAAGGGAAGAAAATTTACAGACTCTCAACAGACACTCTAATTTGTGTGTAGATGTAGGGAGGACATGAAAATAAAAGAAAAACTACTTATAAACACAATTTAGGAAGAAAACATACTAGGACCGTGTATCAAACCCTAATGTACCCTCATAATAATGCTTTTGCTTAAAGATATGAAATGATTGATGAAATAAATTAGAAAACGCACCTCTCAGTTCATGCCTACAATGTTGACGATGATCCCCATATTCTGAGATGAACTCAATGCGCAGGTTGATCGGATATGAACTTTGACCGATATCAAGAGAGCGAAACAAAACGGTCTAATTTTTCATCGTCAAAAACATTTTCTTCAGTGGGCTCATACGGCAACCTGTCCCTATAGAATCACTGTACTTAATTTTACAGCCTATTTTGCCATTGTCATGTTGCTAAACATTATAAATTTGCTTCTTTTAAGGCATGGTGGTAAATACTTCCAAGTGAGACATTAGGCAGGTTATGAGGCTTCCACACCGGACCGTTTACGGTTTTAGAATGACCGGAAAAATATTCAAAGAAATAGAAAAACACAAACAAACCTATACCGAGACTGAGTTGACTGTAGATTAGTATAAGACGTGGTAACTTAACTTGAAAAACTAACAAAAAGCTGAATCAAATGGTAGTCCTTAGTGTCAGTAAACATGCATTTTCTGCCCATCACTCATAAAGGTTACAATTAACATTCTTGTACCAGGACATACGCGTATTTTTGAGGTCACAAATAAGCACTGCTGAATCCGCATCATTTGAAATACTCAACCCAACAACGGCAACAATGTTATACCAAGTATGTAAAATGTAGGTAACCCACTGCAAGCGTAAAAGATATGTCCATTGTCGAAATAAACATACCGATTAAAATCATTATCACATGCACGGCAAAAGGGAAAAGCATTGGAGTTTGAAAGCGGAAGTGAACTTTCACCTACAATCATGACTAATCACAGAAACAGGCGTTTTAACACCCTGCAGGGTTAGAATTGTATTCATTTACAATAGGCGTCTAGTGTTTGAATACTTGTTCATCTTACCTGCCTTGATATAAGTCCAACAGGGGTGTAGTTCGGGCTAAATGAGTGACTTTGTTATACTCCGGGATATAACGTGCTTAGAGAGTGATATGTTGCATGGTATAACGTCCTCACTACTTGGAATTAGAAGGACCGCATTATAATTACTTTTGATCAATTATACACTTTGATGCCGTCAATGTGCAAAATTACACTGAATATAAAAAAGGCAGTTATTGATTGTGGAAACACTGAAAGTTTGTAAGAGAACTGTTAGAAATATGTCTTCAATTCAGGTTTATATTCTGCCACTTTAACCCCTGGACGTGTCTGATGTTTGACCTCCTGTCTCACGCAAGTCTTGCAAGCTTCCAAAAATGAAGAGTGCATCAGTAGTAATGATGGTAATTGGCTGTAGGAAAAACACGTATACAGATTTGCTGACCATCAGCTGATTTTAATGGACAGGTTTGAATTCCTTACCGACGGAAGTGACAGTCGATTTTCACAACGACTTCATGTTAATAATATGATGTATCAACCATTGTTGCTTCTGTTTTAGTGATTTATTGATGAGGATGAATCTCATTTTTTTCTCTTCATCCTCAATCTTTAGGAAATCGTCTTTGAAAACTCGATAAAAAAAATGATGCCTTACGGAATGGATGACGAGCATCACTAACTGACAAAGGCAGACCAAGTCCAAGAATACCGCGGCTACACTATATTATTGCAGATGTGGCACTGGTACTAGTACATGTCCCGGCTATGAGGGTGAGTACATGCAGCTTGATGTCTTGACAACGTTCCAAAACATACACCAAACACACAGGGTGATGTGAAGCGGTAAAATATTAACGTGTTCAGCAATAAATGTTTCATCCTATATTCAGTGACATCCCTGCACACTAACTCACGCACTAATAGTAGGGCTAGTAATACACTCGCAGATATTTTTCATCAGACAGATGTGTCTAATGGTCATTCAGTTTTCAAAGTGTAGACCCTGTGTCAATTAATTGAAAGCTGAGAGATCGTACAGAACAATATGTTACATTAGATTATGCGTGTCACAATGTTGTCGTTGTTATTAATTTACTGTTAATCTACTTTTTACTCTTTATCAATGTACCTATCTTATATCTTACATTTTTTTTAATCCTATATCTTATATCTTTATCGATTATAGTGAGGCTGGTTGGGGGATCAACACAAAATGAAGGCCGAGTTGAGATATCGTGTAACGGGCAGTGGGGTACGATTTGTGACGATTGTTGGGATATCAACGACGCGCACGTCGTGTGCCGAGAGCTTGGCTACTCAGCAGCCTCAGCTCATCATACTAGAGCCAGCTTCGGAGAGGGATCTGGACCAATCTTGCTTTCCGGGGTTGATTGTGCTGGAACTGAAAACTCCTTATTCCAATGCACTCGACCGTACTGGGGATGTGATGGCTATCGTTGTGAACACAGTGAAGATGCTGGAGTGACGTGTGAGGGAGAGCGTAAGTTTAAATCTTTAATCAATGAAAGATTAACCTGAAGCTAGTCAGGATGACCCCTAACACTACAGGTTTTTATGCATGGCAATACCGGCTTCACGACAGAGTTGGTAATTAAGACCTCGTAATTTAAATCGTGAGATCCATGGGTCCTGTCCCTAGATAGCCAGTGGTTATACTCTGAGGCAAAGCCATTTCTCCTCATTGCCTAAAGTCCCTGTAGAGAGGATTTAGAGCTGTGGATTCCGTGGTTGCTTGTTTCCAAGCATCCATTGTTTCGTCAGCGGCCACCAAAAAACGTAAATGATAGATAAAACAAATAAATAATAAATAAAACAAAATACAAAATTCAAAATTGTTGTACAGTTGTATAATTTCATGCATATTATATAATTTGAAAATACATTGAGAAAATATAATATATATATATTATAACATTAGAACTGCTGTATAACGCATGTATGACTATTAATGAAAGCCTTTAGAGTTTCGATTTTCAGTAAAACATATACTGGCGATACTGACGAATCCACTTTGCAATGCATGCTACCTATATGACAACCGAGCGTTAGTTGTGAATTCTATCCTCAAGGTGGACACCAATTCTTTTTTAAGTGAACTGTCGACGCAATGAGCCTGTAATGTTATTTTTGGTTAATTTCTCCGCTTAAAGGAACCGCAAAAGTAGATACGTACACCGTTCGCAGCGAGCTGACATTAATTCCAACCGTAGCGGACCATGGGGGCGTCCTTCAGTGCAACCTTCTCAGCAGCGAACAGTCTAGAACGTTACAAGTCCAACGTAAGTATAGTTTTTTTTTCCCCTTTCTTTCTTCTTTCTTCAAGGGAAATGTAGTGTCGTAGAGATAATACCTAATATGGTGAAATTGTGCAAGGATATCTTCAGTTAAATTTTCCACGATAGTGTCGTCATAATATTGAATAATAGTAATACTAGTAGGGCCGAAGAATAATTTCGAAACAGAATTTAATCAGCTACAGCATACTGAAATTTGGGTACAAATTTTTGAAAGATAAGAAATATATGCTCGAATAAATTCTAAATCTGATGAAGTCAATATAATATTTCATATATTTTTCATTTCATTGGATAAAGGAGCTTGTAAACACTAAATAATTTCATAAGACGTTTACACCCACTAGATGGCATCTACCACTTATCTGCTTTCTGACTATGTAAAAAAAATGTGGGGATCATCGTCCATCCTAACGACCATATCTGATATAAAATATGCACGTTTTCCGCACATTTGAACTGTATATTGCTATCACACGGAATTTTACCTTTGACCGGCCGTTATGAAATCATTATTGTTAAGTCGAATAAACTTAAAATTTGATGTAAATTTTCTTATTGAAATTAGAAAGCGATTTCTTGCAACAACAACAACAAAAAGAAAACAAGATACACTTCTCCTTTACGGACGTGCAATAAAGCTCAAATAACGCGCGCACTGATTCGCGTACATGCAAAATTTTAGAATACCCAAAATGATTTGAAACGATTGTAAAATGGTTTCTAGCTCAATTGCAGCAGTTTGAAATTTTGACGCGAGCGTATGCGTGCATGCGTGCGTGTCCTGGCATTTTTTTTTTAATGGAAAATATAGGTCATTACACTGTAGCACATGAAATACGCATCTGCCAATTTTCATTGGAAAATAACTTTTAGAAATTGAGCTAGAGACAATAATGTGATTTTAGAAAATAATGTGATAGTGACTTTACGGCTCAAATATCACATAGGAAAAAAATGTTCAAGCAGGCTGAGCTCATGAGGGATTAGTGATATAAGTAGTAAGAGTTAAATTTCGAACTTTTGTAAATAAGCGACAAATACGATTTTGTACGGAAAGTAAGAAACCAAGGTGATTCGTGATCTCCCATGGATTACAGTGAAAAGTCTCATATGAAGATGATTTTTCAGAACTCCAGCAAAATCCTGGGGGGAGGGGGAGAAGCAAAATAGTGAACCCTGGTAAAAAGTAAAATGATGTTTCAGAAGAAAAACAATTTGACATGTTCGAGTTACAGGTTGTTTTAAATGGTTGTTCCTTCGTATTCTATTTGCTTCTCAAACAGGATGTCCAATCAAATCAAAATGAATCAACTTCAAATAAATAATCAACAAATGCCAGGAGCCATACAAAAAAGTACAGTCTATACTACATGCATTACAAAATCATTGGAAAACATTATGGTTTTATATAAATACAAAAAGGCAGTACATTTTATTAAATAAGAAGCGGTAAGCATCATTTGCTCCTCTCTCTCTCTCTCTCTCTCTCTCTGTGCCTCTCTCCAGATCTTTGTAATGAGAGAATTCACGCACGGACGATTTAAAACTCAAAAGATGGGATTATCTGTCGTTGTAAAATTTTGCGTGCTCATTATGTTCATGGACCAATATGCAACATGAAGTTCCGGCTGTTATGTAAGCTCACATGAACATAATATGTATATGTATGCATGTATTTATTATATTGTACATTTCTAAGTAAATCACACATCTTGTACTTCTTTACTTTTAGCACGCTTACTTTTCATTATGTGTCGCTTTTTTGATGGAAGCAAAGCAGTTAAATTAAATTGAGTTTATCTGAATCGAATATATAGGTGCATTATGAAAGGTTTGATCGCAAAGCGAGTTAAAGGACAAGTTCACCTTCATAAACATACGGATTGAGAGAATGTAGCAATATTAGTAGAACACATCATTGAAAGTTTGAGGAAAATCGGACAATCCGTTCAAAAGTTATGAATTTTTGAAGTTTTTGTGCAGTAACCGCTGGATGAGAAGACTACTGCAGTGTGCGAATAACTTAGATGTCACATGCGTACAACAATATAAGGAAAATATAAAGAGAATTTCACAAAATTTCATCTTATGAAAAAAGTTCACATTCCCCCGACTCGTTACCGACAAATGTTATGGGTAATATTATTCCCCCTGCCTTTAGAAAGAGCCAAGTCAAGTGCTCTTTTATTATGTGAAAAAAGTGAAAATATGTTGAATTTTCTTTATATTTTCTTTATACTGATGTACGCATATGACTCACAAGCTGTAGTAGTCTCCTTATCCAGCGGTTCCAACACAAACATTTTTAAAATTCATAACTTTTGCCTCGATTGTCCAATTTTCCTCAAACTTTCACTGATGTGTTCTACTAGCATTGTTGCATTGTCTCAATCCTTATGTTTATGAAGGTGAACTTGTCCTTTAAATATCATATTGAAACATTTTAAAGTAAGCATATTCTCAAATAAAGCAAAATAAAACCTGTCCAGTAATACCTCATTTTTCGCAGAGCAAGGAGTATTCTTTAAGTTATGGAGAAAAATATCCCATATTTTCTTATTATATTTTTGATTTTCAAGCAGGTTTAATTTCAAATATATCAAATGGAAAAGAATGGAGTTAGCTCATTTTGGAATTAACGCTTCACAAAGATGATTTACCCCGAGATAGGATTAAAGCAACGATGACTTGATTACCTGTCTGGTTCTAACATTTGTCACGTGACAGACGCCCCCGCGGATAATATCACTGTGATCCAGATCAGCCAAGTCGAGGATGAACAGGGAACTAATATCCTTCAGATCACGTGTCACGTCAACTCATGTGACCAACCATTTCCACCAATCAGGACATACGAGATTGCAATCGATGACGTCATTCAGTCATCTTCAAGCTCCCCTTCGGTGACCTTTGACCCTCCCTCTAGTGGATGCGTAGAAATCTCCTGCACCGGTGATAATGAGATCGGTAGGACGACCACCACACAGACTTACTGTACGAAAAGCTGCGGTAAGAGAACATTATCAATTGTGACCCTGCATCACAAAACCAACAAAAAATCGCAAGACATGGATTTTTTAGTTAAAGGCAGATTCTAAAGGAGCAGACTCTAACCTTTAAAATGATGTATAACTCAATTTAAATGGACGCCCATAACCTACTTAAATACCGGATAGAAAGTACACACTCTGGAAAAGTGTGAACTGAGAAAAGAGGAAGTATAGGGTCTATATATTAGAGCGCTTAATCTTTCACCAAGCCGCGCTAGCTGTGCGATGAAAGGGACAAAACACAGGATGTTAACCAACGGAGAAACAACAATGAAGGGAGTGTCAAATTAAGCTGACATTGAGCATGTTCTATCAACATACTCTGGCCATGATTAATGCCAACTTACAAAGCAGTAGCATTATCCTTTCAAAAGTTATTAGACTTAAAAGTGAAGAGTGTACAAAGGATTTCAAGAAATGAAAAGGGGCCTCTAATACATACGTGATAATTCTATACTCCCCCCCCCCAAAAAAAAAAGGGGGGGTTGTAGAAAAACTGCTGAAAACACACTTTCCCATTCGTGATATGATCCCAAACTAAAGAATAATGTAGAAGAAAGACAGCTTTTTCAGAAAATATTAAAAACTCAAGATTGACATAGTTGACCCATTTCACCTGTTTTAAGTCCTCCCGTAAAATCAAGGGGTGTTTTGTGGTGCGCGGTCACAATTTTGAATCTTCCTATGATATACACCAAGTTTCTATCAGACTCCAAATACATTCGAGATTTCGTAATAATTGATAGAGTCACCACTTGCACATGCTTTGGCTTGGGAACACTTCTAATTTGATGACGGTTACCATCACCATAGGGAGCTTGCAGCTTTAATCAGTGACACTGTTAAACTGTTATTGCGAATATCAACATTTTTACAAGCATTTCTAAATATATATATATATATATATATATATATATATATATATATATATATAATTAAAGAAAATACCAGCATAGTATGACAATCTTATTTCTAACAGGAGTTTCATTACTCCAGCAATCAACGAAGCAATATTCGTTCTATCATTGATACTTTATGACTTTGACTTCTAATAGGAACCAGTGGCGAGCCTCCAGCAGCTGATATCTTGTCGATCAAGACTTCGGAGTTCCTAGACAAAGACCGTCAGATGAATCTGCTAATCCTGTGCAGAGCAAACCTGAGCGACCAGCCGTCCCCGTATCTCCATTCGTATTCAATTGGAGTTGATGGGACCATCCTGTCCAACGCGAGCTGGACCTCGGCCGTCCTGAGACCACGCCCAAATAAGTGTATTAATGTCACGTGTTCAGCAACTAATGGCGTCGGAATAACATCCGTGTTGGCGAGGCACTGTCCCAGGAGAGAGCAATTGGAAATTCAAAAATGTATCTCTTTATCTCCCATCGTCTCCGCGCCATAAAGCGAAAGAATGATTCCGTCTGTCAAAATTCTCTGCAGGACAGGTTCTAGTAACTTTGGAGAATCATTTGTAAAATCCGGAGTAATTTGGGACTTTATGGATTTTTGGCAAAAGCTTGGAATAATTATAATCTGTGATTCACCGAATTCGATCCCTTCCCAGTAATATGGACTTTCTCCTTTTCTCAACGTTAATGTAACAAACAACCAAGGAATGTTTGTTATTAAAGAAGGCTTCCTTTTACAACGAAATATGTTACAGAATTTCATTATTCTGCTTTCGCGATCTTCCCAAGAGTAAGAATCGTTTGACGTATACATAACTATGAATCCAACCCTAGGGAGACTTTGCATGGCCATAAATACTTACTTAAGGATGCAATATATGTCTCCTTGATTAAGTAATTATGTCTTTTATAACTATATTATGTCCCATCCAAATGCCTGCTTTAGTGCTGGCATTGTTTAGTAAACATTTCCAACACATTGTGTCCATAAAGCCAGATCCATGTCTATGTTTAAAACAATCAAGGCCTCCTTGACAACTTGTGTGAACAATTTTTTTTATCACATCCCATGTATATCTCTTTCCATTCCTCAGACCCACCTGCACCTAACATCATCTCTATCAAGGTAGAAGAAGACGAGAATGACTGGGGAACGAGTCTCAATATCTCGTGTCACGTGGATCCGACCGACCAACCTTTTCCACCGATCGGTGTGTTCGAAATCACCGCTGATGGAGACATTCTGTCAAGATCCAACGCATCTTCAACGATCATGGAAGATCAACCCAACCGGTGTATCCATATATCGTGTACCGGTATCAATCAATTCGGGGAGACGTTTTCTACGCGGAACTACTGCCCACTGAGAACAGGTAGATTCCATGTAGCCTCTGAGTATATAAAGGATAATAAAAGAATATTTCTGATTTGACTAAGAGTTCATGTTTAAATGTGTTGAAATGCTTTTATATATTTTGGCTTTTTGGTTTCTTTATAATGTTTTGCTTAGGCAAGTTTTGTACTAGGCTTGTTACGGGTGGAGATAAAACAACAAAAAGAAAAATAAAAGGGCCTGTTTGGTTTCATATATTATTTCAAGTAAGATTGTTTTATGGTTATAATATTATGTTCATTTTGTTTGACTGAACTTGTGGAGAAAAGGTTTGTTCTGCTTTTGAATGAAGACAAATACATTGTATCTTGCTCTCATAGGTCACGCGCCCCCAGCGAATAACATCCTCTCCATCGAGACTCAGGAGATCAATGGAGAAGGAAGCCAGGTCATTCTCGTTATCACGTGTCACGTCAGTCTTGAAGACCAGCCGTTCCCACACCTCCACACATATACTATTGGAGTCGACAACACAACGCTCTCCTCGTCCAGCTGCGCCTCGGCTCTCTTCAGACCACGCCCACTCAACAGGTGCATCAATGTCACGTGCTCGGGAACAAACGGGATTGGTTGGACGTACACCAGTCGTAGACATTGTTCAACATTTGACTCGGAGAAAGGTAAGTCAGCGAGGTGCGCTGATGATAGTAAGCCATAAACTTAGAGATGATTATCACTAAAAATATATCAATGTGACATTACTTTCTACTTTACTACTTCTCTACTTTATAGTCGTCACGGTCTCTCGAATACTAGAGGGGCTTTTTAAATGTTTGTCCCTTGTAATGATAATCGCGCATTTAGTATTCCGTTTATTTCTCATTCTAAATAGATTTAATCTATCCGATTAAATCTATACAAACTAAAACAACATTTTCAATTTTGTCCAATCATTATTGACCTCTCTAAGAATACATCTCAGGATTTATTGGGGATGTAACATAAATTTCAATGGAGATTAACAAGCACAGTGTTTATGTTATCCTTTAGTGTTCTTCAAGTTTGAAAAAAAAATGACAAAAAAACAAGCAAACTATTCATGTCAAAGACATCATTGATAGGAACATAAATACGCAGTTGAGCTGCTTTTTGTTAACCGCTCCTAAACTCCAAGTGTGAACTAGGTATAATCGAAGAAGATTTATCTTTCGGCATAGTCGCAATTTTATAAGCAGTTCCCCCCCCCCCCCGCACAACAAATAGATTGAATGCTTATTGAGCTTTCTCTCATTAGAAATACTCGAACACTTTGAAACACATGCATTTATATCTTTAAGGTGATACAACAAGTGTGCTTGACCAAACAAAATTAGTATATTACATTTTGAACTCTAAATTTTTACCTTGCTGTTTTCCTTTTTCTCAAAATAATGTATCACTCCTTCCATGTCTGGTCCTGCCTTCCTACACTTTTTGAGTATTGCAGTCTGGACTCAGAGTAAATTTCACCATGACGTCTTTCTCATACTTTTTTTTTTCTGTTCTGTCGAAATATTTTTCTTTTTTACTCTCTTCATGTCTGGTCGTGCCCTACAGGTCCGATTGCTAGTCTTCGTCGAGGAGTTCTTCAGCAGCCTTCGACCACGTACGCCCTGCTCGTCGCCGTCTTCTTCCTGTCCTTGTTGACCTGTGCGACAGTGATCATGAGGAGGAGAGATGTGACGATCTTTTGAAAATTAAACGCCTTCTACATACCTTCCACTGTTCTTCTGCTGAGTTAACTAAGTCCGATAAAAAAAACAACTAATTTTTGGCTTCAATCTACACTTCATGATTACGCCAGGGATCACCCTGTTTTGTTTATTGTTTGTTTGTTTTATTTACAAAAATAAAGGAAGATGAAAGCATTTCTAATGTTATTTATCTATTCTTCCTGTTTTTAATCAAAATATTATATTTGTTTATTGTCTTTCATTCTTCAACATATTTTAATATAGTATTCTCAGGAGAAGTTTGTATTGCAGTGTAAATTGCATGCTATAACCCAGTTTTAATCAATATAAACGTTGAGGCTGATTTCAAAGTTTAAGTCTGAAGTCATGACAGGGTGTGTAAAAACTGTGACAAATCAGTCTGCTCGTGTCTTTATCAGTTTGCTAATTTTGCAGTTTGTTGGCATAAAGTATTATTTCTAAGCCTCATTTTTGGGATTCTTTCTTTTCAATGGAGAAAAAGAAACTTAACAATATATAATTACTACGAAATATTACAATACTACAAAATGCCTCATTGGTTTTCCTTAAACCAGTGTTGATTAGTGTCTCAGATTTCTCCGTGTATTATCAGGTTAAATCATACTCGCTGAATTTATAGATATGTGATATGTGCTTACAACCTATAAATTGGTAGCTGCATCATTACTTCATTGTTAATTTGTGAACAAGTCAGCAAGATGATATCTTACTTTCATGTATAACTCTATTCTTGCTTCGTATTTAAACCGATGAACTAAATCATTGAAATATACATAATGGAATGGGGCTAGGTATATAATATGTTACCCAGTATAAGGAGAAGTTTCTGAAGATTGAGAATGACGCCATTTTATATCTTATCTGAGTTTATTGGTGTGTTTTATATAGTCCAAAATGTCTCGAATTGTTTCGGTTGTGTGTGAGTGAGGGTGTGTGTGTGTGTGTGTGTGTGTGTGTGTGTGTTTGTGAGTGTGTGATAGAGAGTTAAACTTAGAGTGGTGCCATTGCATGATATCTGATAAGCTGTGTGTATGCTTGTAATGGACAGTTATCGTAAGAGTGGCGACATTGCATGACGTTTGCTACGTTCTAAAATATATGTGTGGTGGACAGTCTGTTGTTAGAGTGGTAAAATTGACACTGTGCTTAGCTGTTTGCAGGTAAAATGGTCAGTCAAACTAACAGTGGTTACATAACATGGTGTTCGCGTGTATCAAGGACATTTACACTGAGAGTGTTGACATAGTATATTTGATACATTTTACATTGTGCATATTTAGGATACACATCTAAAGTAAGAGTGGTATAACATTGTATTATACATATATTTACTTGTGTGGAAGTGTGATGGACAGCTACAGCGAGAGTGGTGACTTTGCATGATATTTGGTGTGTTTGACAGACCCTTACAGTAGGAGTGGTGACATTGTTATATAATCGTATTTAATTTGATAATTTGTGTTATATGTGTATTTTAAATTTATCTGATAAGCTGTGCGCATGTGTGTGATGGACAGCTGCACCAAGAGTGGCGACATTTTATGTTGTTTGATATGCTGTGTGCATGTTTAGGATTGGCAGTTACAGTGAGAGTGGTGACATTGTACGATATTTTATACGCAGTGTGTGTGATGGGCATTACATATGAAGAGTCTGTTCGCAAAAACCGGTAAGTCCATATTTGCATGCCAAATGGAGATATTTGCGATTAAAGGTCAAGAAAGATAAAAACAATGATAAGAAAATTTGTGCTTCTTTTGACCATAACTTCAAAAATGTACCTTTATATGTAGTGACCAATATATCATTTAAAAGGTATTATTTTGTACTTCATGATGTAGACCGTACTTCAAAATCTGTTTTTGAGAACAAACTCTTCATACAAAGTGGTGGCAATTGTGCACACTTGGAAGGTAAAGTGTCATTAATTTTGTTATCCTGGTCGAGTGGCTTATATCTATTAAATACTCACCACTCGAGTGGTGAGATGACATTGGTGTTATTGATTGTCCTTAGACTGTTTTCAGAGGAAAGAAGCAAAACTTCTGACAAAATCTAAAGTGTCTGAAGTGATGCGGAGAACACATACACATATACACACAAAACATTGAATGTAGACGGCGTGTGTAAACACATTTACACACACAGAAACACTTTGTGAATATGGGGCACAGTATTAAAAACCGAGGACCGCTCGCGCATATACACACACCCTTGGCATGGAAAAAGTGCTGAAATAAAATTCTCTGCAGTCGACAAGCATTAACTTTGTTAATTTATTTAAGAATTTGTTTTAATTTGCTCATTTTAAGCTGAAATTAAAGAGTCATCATATGTGTTTGTCTGCGTCATCGTTTAGGCGACTGAAACGTGTGTGTGTGTGTGTGTGTGTGTGTGTGTGTGTGTGTGCAAGCGCGTACGCGAGTGTCTCCTTATTTGCTCAAATATGTCGTTGTCGTTCTAAGGTAATGGGGTTATGGGTTATTGCATGACCCTAACATTTAACGTGAACTTTATTGTAAGAAGAAAGGATTATTCCCAACTATGTGAAGCTTCCCCGCAAAAGCAACAATTACTTTTTTGGTCAAAAGTATTGAGATGTACTAGTAGTCAGTTAAAAAGAAGTAAAAAGTAAGTCTATGAATTCTAATAAATTTGAATATCAATTGATATTATATCTCAAACAATTTGGTATACAAGAATTCCATCACGTGACAGGTCTGGACAAACTAAGTTCTGGTTCTTATACCAGAACAATGCATTATCTTATTAGATGAAATTATCTTGCTTCTGTTAATATCTCACCAAAATTAATTGTGTTCAATACAGGGATCAGAAACGAAAAAAAAAATTATTGTGTATAGAAAGAACAAAAAAAGTCCTCAGCGGACAACAATCCAAATGCAATGCATAGCGCCTTCAGTTACAATGTGTTTCTTTTTGTCACACAGTTATTCTAAGGTATTTATATAATTTTAAGACTTATACTCCATGTTCAAAATCAAAAGTCTGCATACGTTTAAATCATGCAAGGAAAACGAAATAATTTTCATTATTTCTTTTTATTTTATTTTCTAAGAGTATAATCCAAAACATTTATTAGCTGGCGACGCCTCTCAAAATCATGTGTCTTTCTAGCCAAGGTGATGCCTGTCTGGAAGTTTGGAGGAGATTACGTAAACCTGCAATTAAACTGTGAATTTTCTCCATTAATATGAAAAACCCAACGGGTATTAGATGATTGTAGTCGCCAATAACTGTTTTTTTCTTCTCTTTTCGTATTCACACGTTTATGTGTGAGTGCACACACACACACACACACACGCACACAGACATTCATATGTATTAAGTGTGTATTATAGATGATTATGTGTATATACGGATGCATACATGCACACATTCGTATGCACACATTTAATGTATGCCTACCCAACTAGGTGTATGATTGCCTGTGAAATTCAATTCTTGTATCTGTGTGCACAAATAGTGACTGTCTTTGTATGTAGTATCGTGTGCATCAAATAGAGGAAGTACAGTGAGATTATTCACGTCAAGGAATCTGATGATGACAAAAGTCAACAAAAAACCGGTAATATGACGAGCAGTGAAAACAAGATCAGTGATACATGAGATGGTACAAGGATAAAGCATCATGTCAATAGACAGGGAGAGCTAGTGTAGGATTTAAGAAGCTACATGATCGGATACTCCAGTCAATTGAATAGCTCGTACATTTTCACAACTGATACAATTTCAACATCATTCCCCGCAGATCGCTAAGATTTGCCCTGATATCGACGTTGTTTGTCTATCACTCCTTCCCAATTCTTTTTCTTTCCTCTTTCGTAGTATTTTCATTAAGAAAAAATATATCTTCATAAAAAAAATATATGAACGTGGGACACGACTTTATGAGTAGGCTTTGTAACATATGTTGTTAATCGCGTCGTGAAGCAACCGCACGGATAACATTTACTGTAATTTGTTCAAGTGGCAATGTTATGCTTTCTTTAATGTTTAAGATTGAACAACATTCGCAGTAACTTTTGTTGTGCTTGATAACTGTGAAGCCCCTATAATCTCGCAAATTATGATTTCAAAACTCCCAAAACGTGAATCCCATTGCACAAAGCATATCATTATCTTTTTATATAACAATTTTTTTTTCAATCTGTCTACCATTCAATCAATCTTTTTTTTAAATTACCAGATAATCACCACTATGTGTCATCCAGTTACTTGCTACGAAACGTTTTGTCGTTAAGCTATATCATACTTGAAACACAAACAAAGTAAGTGGGTTTTTTTTCCGAACTCCAAAAGGCAGATACAAACCAGGCAATAAATGTAATTTATTAGGCTTGTTTCACACATATTTGTTAAAGCTTGATGAAAGTAATCGATGTGTT
The DNA here is from genome assembly GCF_040938485.1 of Diadema antillarum. NCBI lineage: Eukaryota > Metazoa > Echinodermata > Echinoidea > Diadematoida > Diadematidae > Diadema > Diadema antillarum. The sequence continues at coordinate 51,987 of NW_027271442.1, forward strand.
TTATTTATCATCATTACGTGTGCATAGCTTTGTTCTAACACTTAACATGAGTATGGTACAGACACGGATGTGGAATCAAAATCTGTAATCCTTCAGGAAAGTATAAGATGAAGAGCGCATCAAATGACAATACAACAGAAGGGTCAGATGCCGCTTGAAAAAAAGGTAAAATAAAACATGAGTGAAAAAAGAGATGACCCATCACTTCACGCGGAAGAATATTGTTCATTTCATATGTTAGTTGCCTCTTTCGCGTGCATATACATGAACCTATGACTCGGGAAAAACAAGGCAATTTCACCACATAACGTTCAACTGGGTTTAACAGCGACTTTTTGGTAAAAGAATTATACAAGTTTATACATTGGCAGCGGCAAATCTTACAGCATCTAAACCGTCACAGAATTCGTCCTCATTTCGAAAGAGTGATACTCACTTTGTTTTAGGTGTTGGGATAATCTCTATAAAACCACTCTTTTTTTTTTCTATGAACAGTAATGTTATTATTCCAGATATATATTTCTTATTGTTAAGTCACGCGGTTAAACTGGATGAACTATCGAATACGCTGAGATTTTTCTTTCTTTTTTATTGCTTTGCGTGTTACCTTTCGTGCTCATTTTTATATCATCATGTTCTTTTTTGTAGTCCAGTTTAGAATACAGCATTTAAATACAGGTATGCTTAATAAACCTAATTTTCATTCTATCCAGAAGGTAGAGAAAAATTCTCATGTTATCATCGGATCGAATCACAATGATTGACCACCGAGCGCTGGTTCAAGTCGGGATTCTTCTCGTCAACATTCAACTCATTGGTAAGTAGTACGATATATATTTTTTTATCTTTGTTAAAGAATTTATATATTATTTAGCTGTTGCATTATCACAATTTGTTTTCCTTGAATTGATATTCACTTCTGTAGACAACTACAAAGTCTGAAGCAAAAAAAAAAAAATAATAAATTGCTGAAAGATAAAGACCTGCTGTGAATCGACAATCAAATAGATTATCAGATGAGGGCATCGAAAATTGAAAACCGATAAAAACTTAAGTTTATTGCTTTTATTGAGTGTGAAATAATGATTAAATTATATTCTATCAACTCTATTGTTGAATTTAAGGGAATTTCTTTAATATTATTTTAGGAGAAGGGTCATTCTTCTGACCTAATTCAATTGTGGTTGTGAACAATATCTTTAGTATCAATAATAGATGAATATTTACAAATGGGTATAGAAAAGATTTTTTTTCTCAAAATTTCATCATGTATAATTTTATTTTGGATTTATCAAACGATCTTCCTGTAACATTTTTGTAGCTGGAATGACGTTGAACCTCGAAGTACCATCGCCTCTACGGGCTGGCCGTGAAGTCACCGCGGTTTGCACAGGAAATGACCTATCAGGCTCGGCTGTACCGACTTGGCACTTGAATGGAGTTCAAATCACAAACGGCTTTACTACCACCAGCGAAGTCATTGTTGAACCAAATAATATACATGTAGTACCACCATTGTGCGTTAGACAGAATGGCAATTTTAAAGCAATGGACTTTAAGATCTGTCATTCTTTAGAGTCTTAGACATTCAATGAAACGACTTGATGGCGCAGTTTATGTCTACGGGATTCTCGGACTAGCGTGAATATCCAGACTTTTGCACCTCAGTTTGGACGCAAGTTTCTGCTCCTCGCTCCCACGGCAGCGTATATCACATCTTGGCATAATGTAATATAACATGTACGTATACTTTATGAAACAGCTAAAAACGCTACACACACACACACACACACACACACAAACACACACACATACACACACACAATGATCACGTGGAGATATGGGAATATAATTTTTCCTCTTGTTCTGTTTAATAATGGCGTCAAACAACCATTGCATAGGGATTAATGTGACGTCGTCTCTATAACAAAGTGTTATAGCCAGCATAAATCAATTATGAATGGAACGACCGAAAAAATCAAATGTTTGAAGTTACACTTATTACAGTTATTTATAATGACTCTGTCTTTTGCATGGCTTGGGCTGTGAATTAAGGAGTCAGAGTTTTTCCTGTCGGTATATCTGATAATAATTATGATGCCTGAGTTATTCTAGAAAATACAGACACAATTGCAATTTCCGTTTGTAATTCATCAGTTTATTCTGGTGATACTGCATTATTCTCGTTTCAACAAAAAGTGAAACTTGCGAAAGGGAAATGACAATATTCAAGAGAAATATGAAGAACGCTTCGAAATTGAATCTGGCAGCCCGGACGGAAGTTACCTTTCACCTAGTGAGACACCCTCCATTGATATCCACGCACTTGTTCCGAAGATAATGCTCTCATTTCAAATAACATGATTTTAAAAGAAGGACATATAGTTTATCTACCAAAACACACGAGCTTTAGGCGAAGACTTTATGGATTATAGAAAAAAATGAGTGTAACATTCGTCTTCCAGACATCAGTGCTGAGATGAGTGAAAGGAAGAAACTTGACAGACTGTCAGCGGACACACTAATCTATATAGACATAGGGAGTACCTGAAAATTGGAGAAAAATGACTGAGAAACTCCTTCTACAATAAAACATACTAGGAAGGTATCAGAAATCAACCTGCACCCTGATGATAATGCTGTTGCTTGCAGATGATAAATTATCAATGAAACTACATTAAAAAATTGACTAGCATTTCGTCTGTTTTCGGATAATGGATATCAAAAGAAATTTTGTCAGTCCCAAAACAATGCAAGGAAATTCGGCTGCCAGTATGACAGTGGGCGTGGTTTGGCAAGCTCTAAGTATCCGATATCACAATCTGGTTAGTTTTGGCAGTTGCGCAATTCTTTCCTTTATGTCAAGTCACTTTTAGGGAGGCCTATTATTACTCCTTTTCTGATTATAATTAAACTATATCTAACGAAACCAGTGCATACATTTAGCGCGGAACTTTCTCTCGTGTGGAAAAAGAAATACTTTACAATACTATCCATTCTTATTTACAATTATTTCTCCCTTCCTTCTTCCTCTCTCTCTCTCTCTCTCTCTTTCTCTCTCTTTCTCCCTTTATCATCGACATCTCTGCAGCTAGAAGACGACTTCAGCCATCTTCAACAAAATCGTACAACTATGATAATTTTCCAACCCCTATACCCTCAAAAACACAAATATGGCAAGTCTTTCTGACCCTTGCAACAAAGATTTCGATCGCATTGCATCTATAACTACTGCCCTACTTTGACAAAAGGAAGCAAGTGACAATCATCTCATGAGAATGTTATACTTGGTTCCTTTTGCCAAAGTATTGAAGATTAATCTATAATACTTTGGCAAAAGGAAGCGAGTGACAATCATTTCGTGAGAATGTTATACTTGCTTTGAAACAAACTTTTTAAAAATGGTAAAAGGAAGCAAGTTACAATATATCATAAGGATGTTACTTGCTGCCTTTTGCCAAAGTATTTTAGATTGTGTGTAAATATAAATTATTTGGCAAAGGGAAGCAAGTTACAATAATATCATGAGCTTGTAACTAGCTTTCTTTTGTCATTTTCTTTTCATGCAATTTTGTGCACTTGCTTCCTTTTGCCACCTGAATATCTCAGAAATGGGCCAAAACTGTAACTTTTGGATTTTTCAGTGAAATGGAGCGTGCCTCAAATATGCCAAATGAATAAAAAGGTCAATATCCATGAAAATGTCGTTTGCTTCCTTTTGCCAGAGTAAGGCAGACTAGCAGTGCATATATGGCATAGTTCTGAAATCCTTGAAACATACCGTACTATTTTTTTCGTAGAAACCTTACACAATGGTATATTAAATAAAATACGTGTTATATAAAGCAGCAAACAAGAACCTTTGAAAAATATAAAAGAGAAAGTCACTGATAAGTTGGCGTCCATGAACCACTGTTTTTCCTACTCCAAGATACAGCGCATAGTGAGTGATTATTGTTACTAATACTGCCAATCAACCATGAACCACTATTTTTCCTAAACCAAGATACAGCGCGTAGAGAATAATAATCCTAACCGACACTGCCAATCAAATTTCCGTTCACGCCCACAATGAAAATTAATTTATCCGTATTCTTGTAAGAACCCAATGCGAACGTTGATCGGATGTGAACTTTGACCGACATTCAAGAGAGCGAAACAAAACGGTCAGATTTTTTAATCTTCGGAAACGCTGTCTACGTTGAGCTTATACGGCAACCTGACCCTAAAGAATCACTCTTCAGAACCATACAGTATACGTTGTCATTCCCGTATTCATAATCATGAAAAATTTGCTTCTTTTAAGGCATGGTGGTAAATAATTCCAAGTCAGACATTTGACAGGTTATGAGGCTTCGATAACGGACCCTCTACACTGTGATTAGACTGACCGCAAAAATATTCAAAGGAATAGAGAAATGCAAACAAGCAGTGTTGAGAATGCCTTGAGTGTAGACTAGTCTAGGACGCTGTACCTTAAACTTGAAAGACTGACCAGATGTTGAAGAAAATGGCCTTCATTGGTGTTGGGAGACATTCGGTTTCTGCCCATTGCTCATAAAGGTTACAATTAACATTATTGTACCAGCTGAAACTTGTGTTCTGGAGGTTACAAAAAGTGATCATTGCAGAGTCTGAAGATCTGAAAATAAAAGGAAAAAGAGCAATCGATGGGATGCTTCTTGTGTAACACATAGGCAATCAATTGCAAGCGTAATGAATGCTATATGCAGTCGAAATAAGCACAATGAAAAAGATATCTGTCACACTACGTCAAACTGGAAAAGCATTGCCGGCTGAAAACGGAAGTGAACTTTCACCTACAATAACGAGTAGTCACAGAAATAGGCATTTAATACCCCTTAGAGGTAGAATTCTCCTCATCTATAGAAGGTGTCTGGTATCTGGATATTTGTTCATCTTACCTGAGGTGATATAAGTCCATCAGGTGTGTAGTGTTGGGTTTATGAGTATTTTTGTCATCTCCGACATAGAACGTGCTGGGAGCGTGATGTGTGATATGATACAACGTCACCACTACACTGGGACTAGCATGACCGCATTATAATTACTTTGGTTGAATTATACAGTTTTATGTCTTCCTTGTGTAAAAATGACACTGAATATATAATTGACGAATCCTGATGGGGAAAGCAATGAAAATTCTTAATAAAACTGATACAATTAAATCTTCTTTACAGGTTTATTTTCTGCCATATCAATCCACAGGAAGTGTTTCATGTTTAATCCCTTGTCTCACGCAAGTCACGCAAGTTTCCCAATATAAAGAGATTAACTGTAGCAATTATGATAATTGTCTCCAGGAAATGCATTATGACAGGTTTGCTGACCAGTATCTGATTTTTCTATGGCAGGTTTTAAATCCGGAGAGACGGAAGTGACAGTCCATTTCTCCTTCGAGTTCATGTTAATAACAGGACGCTATTAACAATTATTGCAACTTTTGCAGTGAATGACTGGTGAGGAAAAATCCCTTCATCTTCACTCTTAGATTTATCGTCATTTGAGCTCGATAAGAAGATGATATCTTGTGGTTTGGATGACCAACAACACTGACTGACAAAGGGAGAGGAAGTCTAAAAATACAGCGGCCACGCTAAATTATTGCAGCTGTAGCACTGGCACAAGTACATGCCCCGGCTATGCGGGTGAGTACGTGCGGCGTGATATCTTGACAACATTCCAAAACACACAACAAACATGCAGGGCAAAGAGAAACAGACACTGGGTATCCTTTTCCATTCTCCTTCATTTTTATTAGATGAACAATAGTATTGAAAAAGTAAGTGTTCGTCGAATGTATAAAGATATTTCCATACCTAAATCATACACAAATATGATTAGAAACACACACACACACGTTTCATTGTGTTAGTTTATCGATTGATCAGTTAGTTTTCCAATACAGACTTTTTGTAAGCGAATTTCAAGCTGAGAGATACATGGCAGAATGATACGTCACAATATGCATGTTTTTATTCATCTTCTTCATGGTTGATTGTGTGATAATATGTTGTGTGTTGTGTGAATATGACTAGTCTGTGGCATGAATTCCCCACTATGTTCTTCCAGTGCGGCTGGTTGGCGGATCAAGCGAAAGGGAGGGCCGAGTTGAGATAAGGTGTAACGGGCAGTGGGGCACGGTTTGTGACGATTGTTGGGATATCAACGACGCTCACGTCGTATGCAGAGATCTTGGCTACCCATCGGCCTCAGCTCATTACACTAACGCACACTTCGGACAGGGATCTGGACCAACTTGGCTTGACAACGTTGCCTGTACTGGAACGGAAACCTCTCTTCAACTATGTCCTCGGCCATACTGGGGATGTGAGGACTGTGGTCACAGTGAAGACGCCGGAGTAAGGTGTGAGGGACACCGTAAGTTTGAATCTTTAATTCGCAAAAGTCAACTTCCAGCCCTTCATGATAAAGGTATTATGCATAATCAATAATACATACATAATTTCATGGAAGTGTATCTGAGAACCTACGCAGTTGACGTTTTCCCTTTGTGTTTTGACATTTGTACAAGATATACTTGATATAAAGACCAAACAATGAAGCAATGCGGTCAACAAGATCATGCAAAAATTTCAAAGCATACTTGTAATACATATATGAAAATATTAATCTTTGTACGTGATTGGCAACATAATGTCTAATTGAAGTTAAGTGACCCAATTTAGATATCAATTCGCCAGATGCTAGGCTTTAAATCAATATGTAATTGACCTACTTCATTCCAAGGAATATATATAAAAGAAATAAAATGAAAATCATAAAAGTGTACAGGTTATAAGGCAAAAGTTGGCTTTACATTACATGTGGATTTTTCTTCCCTTTATGATCTCCGATTTTATACTTGTAAAGTGATGACGGACGACAAACATTGATAAGATTTTTTCCCCCAATAAGCGTCGTATCATGGTAGATAGGAGTAGTTTCGACTGTGTGTGTGTGTGTGTGTGTGTTTGTTTGTGTGTGTTTGTTTTCAAAATTTCTTTGGGACAATGGCAATGGAAATCTTTATTTCGGGCGTTTTGACATTGGTAGCATATTCTCGAGTGTACTTATGATAGCTGTTTGAAGTTGAATGGGTATTTAGATTGATCATGAAGTTTCTGGTTCCAGTGCCTTTGCAGCACTCGGGAGTTGTTCTCTCTAATTGAGGCAAAGCCTGTTGACATCGTTGCCTAGTCCTTTGAGGAGATTTAAAGCCGTCTCTTCCGTGAGTAATTACTTGTAAGCATGTATTGTCTTTTCGACGAAAAAACAAACAAACAAACAAACAAACAAACCACAATTACATGTAAGTTTTTTTTATATGATATGCATATATATGTATATATATTTATTTATTTATATGTATATATATATATATATATATATATATATGAAGAGTTTGTTTGCAAAAACCGATAAGTCCATATTTGTCAAATGGAGATATTTGCGATTAAAGGTCAAGAAAACTAAAGAGAATAATAAGAAAATTTTTGCTTCTTTTAACCATAACTTCAAAAATGTATCTTTATATGTAGTGACCAATATATCATCTAAAAGGTATCATTTTGTACTTTATGACAGAGACCGTACTCCAAAATCTTCAAAAATGGACTTATCGGTTTTTGCAAACAATCTCTTCATTTATATATATATATATATATATATATATATATATATATATATATATATATCTTATGACATATACAATGTTGCTGTTTTATAGTTCTGGATATATTTGAAATGTATATCACTTGGTATCTTCAGAAGGTCTTCAGTCTAAATTTTTCTAAGACACAGTTTGTGTTCCTCGAGTGGCTTCATTTTAATGGGTTAATTACATGCAATGATTTCATGTGCTATATGACATCATCACGTACCATATTTAAAGATAACATTAATCTTCTGCTTCAATCCATCATTCACATCCCTCGGTTGGCGAAAACTATAGAAAACACTCGGCAAAGAGTGATTAAAATAGCATACAACAAAAGAAAATTTCAGGTCTCAGGATGAATGTAACAGAAGTGATAAGAATTGTCCACCTTCATATTTGGATCTTCCAGTAATCATCAACAAAGTAATGGGTTCATGCAATGAGACGTAGCGCGGCGAGGAGACGGTATAGTCTACTGGTAATTAGTGAACGGTTTGAAGTTGTTTCTGCTTTTCAACATTGAAAAGTCTAGTACACATGCACGTGTTGACCCGGCGTTGGAAGTGGGCTTCAGTGTCGTGACTCAGACTCTGCCTTGGACAAGGCTACATTATATTACTCTCATTTAATTATTTTCTTGTCAATTCTTTTCTCTTTTTTCTTCTTCTTTTTTTTTTTTTTTTTTTTTTTTTTGGGGGGGGGGGGTCGTTTATATGCATACCCGTGATCAAGTTACAACCGAATTGAATTGTTGACACAACAAACCGCGAATGTTATCTCGGTTCCTTTCTCTGTTTTAAAGGAACCGCCAACGTAGATACGTACAACGTTCGGAGCGAGCTGACATTAAATCCAACAGCAGCGGACCATGGGGGCGTCCTACAGTGCAGCCTTCTCAGCAGTGAACAGTCTAGAACGTTACAAGTCCAACGTAAGCAACAAATATGCCGTTAAGAACAGGCTGTGCCAATGATATCATGAATATGTACGATTCCCTCTTTCATGTCTTTTTTTAGCTTATTTTTGGAAAGGAAATACTCATCCAAAATTTCGTGCTTCCTTCCGGTTACAATATACGTTAACATATGTTAACAAGTTAAGAACTCCAATCTTCCTAGGTACAACTCTGAATATTTCCCCAATTGATATGCAAAAAGTGTGTGTGGGGGGGGGGGGGGAACCGACCGTCATAAACACACAATCAATTATACAGTAATCCATTTCGCAGTTAGCTTTTGTGCGCACTTTGGAAATGACTTTTTTTTTTCTCAGATGGTTAAAAACTTTCCTCGCTGTCAATGCGACATACTGCATACGCTTGCCCAATGAAATAAGTAATGGACTCTATATTCACACTAAGAATTAACTTGTGTTTATCTGTTGAAGGAAAGGGCTCATAAATCAATAAAGCATTCAGTTCCGATCGATAGTGTGAGGTCTGTGATGCAATTAGGTCACACGAATGCATATTTTTGAAGGCAATATACCCTTAACCAGCCTTTAATCTAGGGTTACTTGAATAACTAATCTGCATAAACCTCCTGGTTACATGACAGACGCTCCCGCAGACAATATCATCTCGATCGAGATCGTTGATGACGAGGACGGACAAGAAACTAATGGCCTCAGGATCACGTGTCTCGTCAACCCCAGTGACCAACCATATCCACCAATCGGGACATACGAAATTGCTATCGATGACGTCATCCGGTCATCTTCAAGCTCCCCCACCGTGACTCTTGACCCTCCCCCTAGTGGATGCGTGGAAATCTCCTGCACCGGTATCAACGAGATCGGCAGGACGACCACTGCACCCCGGACTCATTGTGTGAGGAGATGTGGTAAGTGAATATGTACAATTATAGATCTTGTGATGCACCAAATCTTTTCACATCCAGAATGAAAGGATATTAAAAAATCAGCAAGATTTCATCTTAAGAGAGAGAGAAAAAAAATGCTTTCAAACGGGTCGGTCTTTAAACGTGCAATAGATGAATTTATAACTTCACGTTATGAATTTCAATTCGTCGCAAAGTCTGTTTTAGTTTTGGTAGATCTGTGTAGATTCCAGAGTGCTACCATAATTACGATTTCCTGATATTTTCATCTTGATCTTCTTTTCTTTTCTTTTCTTATTTGATTTGGTTTTCAATGGAGGAAAGCGAGTGATTTCATAGTATACATCATCTCGGATAAAGAAAAAACAAAGATGTATTACCACATCACTCGTCTTCCTCAGTCATCCTTTTCGTGCCGGGGACTTTTGGCGGTGTGTACTAGTATTATGCCACAGCATTTTCTGTGCCAATAGCTACTCTAAAAGGACGGAAAAGGTTAATAATGAGACGACGGGTATAGCAAACTCTGTTTTGTTGTCATTGGGGACAAATATGATTATCCAAGCTGAATTCACCTGGATTGGCTCTTTTCATTCCAGGACACACGAAGCTTTGTTTTGTTTCAGTTTCTGTATTCTGACACGATCCTGACATGGCTGTGGATGTCCCGTTGTCGGGAGCAAGAGGAAGATGAAAATAGTATACTTTTGGGGGTGTTTGTATGAGTGTGTGTGTCTGTCTGTTTTCTCGCGTTTGAGTATACCTAACACAGTACAGTAGTCATCAGGGACGACCTCTATTGTTACGGTCAGATATGCATTAACAGGACTACATAAACTGGAATTTCTTTGTGAATAGCATGAATATGGCGTCTGTTCTGTTTTTCTTCTTTTTTGACGCAATTTTGTATCCATTCATCCATTCTTGGATTGTCTAATGCTTCAAGAAATGCTCAAGAATTCGTTCATTAGAAAAATAATGTTTTTTTTCTTCTGTCTCATGCTGCTTAACAAATATCCCTCTTATTGCAAGTGTCACGTTTAAAGCAAGATTTCTGCAATGACGACACTAATATCACCACACCTAACACTGCAACTGCCTTCGTCACCTTTCAGAGACAACCAGCGGCAACCCTCCAGCAGCGAACATTTTGTCTATCGAGACTCTGGATTTCCAAGCTAGAGATCGTGCGATGAATCTGCTAATCATTTGCCGCGCAAACAGAAACGACCAGCCGTACCCGTACCTTAATTCATATGCAATTGGAATTGATGGGACCATCCTGTCCAACAAGAGCTCAGCTTCGGCCATCCTCAGGCCACGCCCAAACAGGTGTTTAAACGTCGATGTTTGTCGTGTATTGCATGTAGCTGACATGTGAGAGGTCAAGTCTGCAAAGAATTTGGCTATTAAACAGCTTTGCGAAGTAGCAGCGCTAATTGCCCATTGAATTTCGTATTCTGAGGAATTTCGAATGAAAGAACTCGGACGACAATGTTCACGCTTTGTATCCGAGTGAACCCCCCATCAACGAAGCCTTAAACAATGGAAGGTAAACTTCCTGCTATCAAGGGGTGGATAATCACGCAACCAGTATTCTTTCTTCGCCATTGATAACAGAATCAGTGACGGAATGGAGCAACAGTGTTGGAGGATCGGCATTATGTCTGCTAATTTTCCAGTCCCCTTTTGTGTTCAGAACCACAGTCAGGGACGCTAATTTCTCTATCTCCTACAAGCTATCGTTACTATCTTAAAACGTGAATTTTATGAAAGGTTAAAAGTGATCGCGGAATCAGTTCTTCTGCGTGACACATGCAGGCTTTTATAATACGATACCAAGCTTACCTGTATACAGTGGCGTATCTAGGGGGGGGGCAAGGGGGGCACGTGCCCCGGGCGCCACTCCTTGGGGCGCAAAAAACGAAAAAAAAAGCGAAGAAAAGAAGAAAAAAAAGAAAAAAAACGAAGAAGAAGAAGAAGAAAAGAAAAAAAGAGAAGAAGAAGAAGAAGAAGAAGAAGAAAAAGAAAAAGAAAAAAACTCGCCCGGAAAGGGGGGGGGGGGCAGAAAACCAAATCAAACAAGATAAAAACAAAACATGATGATGACGCGGACAAAATGACAATGTTTATTGTGTTCACACAAGAATTCCATGTTCCGTAAGCTGAAATACAAAAATTTTCGGCGCTCTCGCTGCGCTCGCTCGCCAAATATATATATATATAAAAAGGTAAGAACAAAACTTGATGATGACGCGGACAAAATGTCAATGTCTATTGTGCTCACACATGTCTTTTGATATTTAGCAGGCAAAATGTTTCACTGAGCAGCGGCTGCAATTTCTTTCGTTCTGAAGCGATCGCCAATTGGATCAAAAGGCGCCAACGGTTTCGAACATACGGGGGGTGCGAAAAAAAAGAGAAAAAGATAAGAACAAAACGTAATGATGACGCGGAAACATACAAATTTCGGCTTCAGTTTGTTGGTATAAATCGTTATCTATAAGGCTGTCACTATATCTTGATTAGAATTGTAAGATTTGATAAGCAAAAAATGACAAGAATTCCATGTTTTGTAAGCTGAAATACAAAAATTTTCGGCTCGCTCGCTGCGCTCGCTCGCCAATATATATAAATATATATATATATATATATATATATATATATATAAAAAGAGAGATAAGAACAAAACGTGATGATGACGCAGAAATATACAAATTTCGGCTTACTCGCGCGCACTAATTTAAAGTATTTTTTTAAAGTCCTCAGTTTGTTGGTATAAATCGTTATCTATAAGGCCGTCACTATATCTTGATTGGAATTGTAAGATTTAATAAGCAAAAAATGACAAGAATTCCATGTTTTGTAAGCTAAAATACAAAAATGTTCGGCTCGCTCGCTGCGCTCGCTCGCCACAAAATTTATATATATACAGTGTATATAAAAAAGAGAGATAAGAACAAAACGTGATGATGACGCAGAAATATACAAATTTCGGCTCACTCGCGCACACTAATTGAGAGTATTTTTTTAAGGTCCTCAGTTTGTTGGTATAAATCGTTATCTATAAGGCCGTCACTATATCCTGATTAGAATTGTAAGATTTGATAAGCAAAAAATGGCAAGAATTCCATGTTTTGCAAGCTGAAATACAAACATTTTCGGCTCGCTCGCTGCGCTCGCTCGCCAAAATTTATCAAAATTCGCTACATTTAAATCACCCTCAAAAGACCCCTTTTAAGTGCTTGAAAAAAAAGCTTATCATGTAGACTTTGTTTAAAGTCCCTACCGGGATGGGGTTGGGGTTGAACACTTTTTCAGAAATTAGGGGCGCAATTTTCGCGCTTGCCCCGGGCGCCGTTTCCCCTAGATACGCCACTGCCTGTATAGAAAGGGCGGGGATACACACTTATCGCAATCATCCGGATTTGAGAGTGATACACTCTACTACTTTTCTTCATCTTTCCCCCGACAAAGACCATGGTAGTTCAAAACAAACAAACAAACAAACAAACAAACAAACAAACAAGCAGTTGCATTATATCAGAACATACAGAATTTTTGTTTCATGTATGAATAGGTCATCTCTCGATGTATAGTAGGCATTTGTTGTCGTTTTTACAGCGTTTCCTAATAAATGCCTATAGCGAAAACCCAACACAACTTTTATCAGGGAGGGAAGGGAACTTAAATTAAAATATAACATAGTTTACAGAAATCAGACATGTAAATAAGGCAATCATATACATCCGCACGGCCGAGTGTAATCTCTTACTTTGATGATCAAACATGATCGCCTGCATTAACGTGCTTTTTTTCTAATTTCTTGAACTTTGCCTCATTTTCTCTTTTTTTAAACAATTGCTCGAAACATGTAAAAATCGTAACACAGTCTGCTATTCCACAACATAACATTCTATTTGATTTACCACTTATTGTTGGTCGGGTGACGCCAAATGTTGGAATCTCGAGTGATGATACACGGCATTTTGTTTGTTGGTTTTCGTCTCATCGCTCAAAAGAATTTTGACTACGATTACAGAGGTATCATCTACAAGACATAACTGATGGTTTACAGAAGATATCATCAATTTAGTAAAAATTTGTCAAGTCATGAATTCACTTTACCCATCATGTCTAATCGAATTACGAAATTGTTTGGGTAACCGCGCCTTTTTATTCCCATAGTTCAAACTAATTCTTGACATAATCAAAACAAATAATTCTTTATAAAATGTCTCAAAATACTCAAAAGATTGCTTTCTACAAAGATTGCATACGGCAATCTTTACTAGCCTAAACAAGTTTTCTAGAGCTATCAGTTCCCCCTATGACGATGACTTCGATTGCGTTTTGAACTTGTATCGAACTACTTTCAAAACAGCTATTACCTTTATAGATCGATTAATAAACCAGTCTTTTGAATTCATAAACAACATTCGTAATCGTAACCATACAGTAACATAATACTGCATGTCAATAAAAGTTGAAAAAAAATGCTATAATAGTAGCGCAAAATAAATGAGTAACGATTATCTTCATACATTCTAATTCCTAAGTTCCTACGAAAATAGCACATGGTTTGACGACTGCTTCAAGCAAATAAAAGTAAAAAGGAATGGGATATACATGTACTTCTAATGATAGTACCACGCCGTAAAATGCATTTCACTGTATTTGGTAATGTTTGGTTACGTTTCTGTGCGCTTTACGTACGGAAAATAAAAGGCAGATTGATGCTATTAACATGCTAACACACAACGCATTCAAAATGTTTTTTGAAATACACCGTGTACAATATGTTTTAGTATACGGTTTGAACCCTTGAATTTGCGAGTCCTTTATAAAGTTATAAGCAGGGTTATCACATTATCAAGCAAAAATTAAAGTATTTAGGGATTCGGATTTACGCAGAAGACTAACAGTGCTATATATGGCGATCGTTCGCAACAGAGACAACCCTCTTCAATAGATATACAATGTAATTCTGTTTTCATGAATTGAAAGAGAAACGAAAGGAAGTCAACTTTTTAACTTCATTTAGCTTTCTCACCAATTGAACTTGATTTGATCTGCCATGCATGATATCGCTGAGTGTTCTATTAATTCTATTAAATTTAATCGGCGTGCTTGTTTTCATGCAGAATATCACAGGTAAGTTTAATTCATTGAAGTTCATAATGTTTGTACATATGGCGTGTTCGTTGTTTTGTATTTTCATTTTTATGATATATCATGTGCCCATTATCTGATTCTGACCACGAAAATATGGCGACTGTTTAAATGCGGAGCATGTACTGGAAAAATGTAATGTCTCCTGCCAGTATAGACAAACTAATTTCTAGTCTATCCCCGCTTGAAATGGAAATGAAATAAAAAAAAAACGAAGTTAGACTTTCAGTAGATTTCAACCATTTTGTATAGTGCCTGATTCATGTAACGGACACAATTCTTTTGCACATAAGCAATCACACAACTTTCGGGAATAGATGTATGTCTTAATGATTGTATCTCGTGGAAGAAAACTCTTCTCCTTGCCTGAATTTTAGCTTCTTCTTGTTCAAGCTTGCGTAAAAGAAATAACTGAACATCAATCGCAATCATTAAGAGAGGCACATCCTTAAAAATAAGCACAGGAGTACTGAGACACACTATACGAAATAAAAACGGGCCTTTTATCACTATTGACAACGCATGACATTGAAATGCTTTTTTTCCGGGGGGGGGGGGTAATACAATTGATTATTCTGAAGGTTCGTTAATCACACAATGAAATATGGTTCGCTATTAGCTTAGGTTCGTTAACAAGAATATTAAGTGCGGTTCCTTTCCGGTGGTTCCTTTACCCGAAAGTAATCAAGGAATCATTTTTTTCTAATAAGGTTTGTGAATACATAACGAAGTGAAGAAGGCCTAAGTATTAATTCCGAATATTTGTCGGTATTACTATCTATACTCCACTTCTCAAATGAAGAAAGATTGTAACTGCAAATGTGATGTAAAAAAAGCTACAAGTTAATGTTCTTTTATGCTACATGGTATTACAAAAGGGACTGAGAATAAGAAGAATATTTATGATACAATCACTGTAAACCCAACGTGAATCTGTCAAGCCTACATCAACCTTTGCTTCTGATATACGTATAATATGTGCAGCATTGGCAAGCGTGATAAGCGATGATTACTGTGCACGCAACGCCTATAAAGGAAATGTGCCTAATATGGCGGGAATTCAGAATGTTACGGCTGTATACAGATGCAGCAGAACAGATGCGAAAGCAGTCTTTGATGCTCTGCAACATTACGACCATGTGCGTAATTTGAGGGTTTTTATTACACGCAAAGAACACGATCTCTAAAGACGACTATCGTTAATTAACTTCATTGACTTTTTCTACCGATGCTGTCTTTTGAACCCCCGTCTACAATAGGTTCTCAGGTTCTATTTAGGTATTGTTACTTGCTAAACGCATCCTCTTTAGTTTCCATTGACAACAACATGGGAGGAGAATGGAGGCGATGAACGCCCTCGCTAAAAGACGCTTCTCGTAAGACGCATTGCGTGCCTTTTTCTTTTCTTTCTACTGTTTCCTATTGTTTGTGAGTTAAAAACTTGCGGCAAACCACAACGCAGCCGACACACAACGCGTACCGACTCATTCATGCGGCGGCAGCGGCACGGACACAAACGCGCCGAAGTTTACATTCGGGCTGCCGTATTGGTCAGAATCGTTAATGACAGACCTGTCCTGCGATTGGTTAATTATCTTACATACCCAAGCTATCGCCTTATACGGTAGTGCGTGCGATGGAGCGTAAAGCGGGGTTCCCACTATCACGATTGGCGCCACGATTGAAATCGTGGTCTTAATCGTGCAGCAAGCGTGATGGTCTTATCAGATTGTATCAGATCTTAAGGTCAATCGTGGCAATCGCGTTAATCGCAGGAAAATTTTGGACGGTTCAAAAATTTTCTACGATTAACACGATTAGTTTTTGATCGTGATCATCGCATCAGATCGTCTAGGATCGTATCCAAACGCAGCGAATCTCTTCTAATCGTGCTTGTAAATCGTGTTGATCGGGATCGACTTTTTCACTTCACTTCCGCTTATCATTATTATTTTTTGCCCATTTGCCCTTATTTTACACATAAATTGATTTGTTTTGTATTCTGATAGGTGGTAGCCTGCATCTTTAGATTATTATTTCCAAACGGTAAATTGTATGACGGTGTGGGGTTTAATTGTCGTAATTTTTAAGGTACATTATCAAAATTTTTAAAATGGTTTCATAAAATGGAAGTTGTATTACAGATTTTTAGATGTTTTCATACATTATGTTAATGATGTTTTCATTAATGAGTTGCTATTACCATTATACAGACACACAAAACAGGATATGGGATAACTTTTGTAACGAAAACAAAAAATGAGCAAAAATAAAATGGCAATTGTATGTCTGCATGTATTGACTAACGTCAGTACAAAGATGAGAATACTTTAATGAATCGTGCTTGAATGGGTACATATCAAAGGCAAATGGTTAATTTTTAAAAATATATTACAGAGTATTTCTTTTTGGGGGGTGCAGTATCCTGCTGTTTGTGTATTGTACATAGTAATTAAGACTTGTTGTTTCATCAGCGATCGTTTGACCCCCTTACATCTATTTTGACACTTTTCAATGTCTTTTTTGTATGTTTTGTAGAGCATAATTTTAGAGGAAAATTGTTATTTTCAACTCTCATTATTACTGCCAATGTAAAAGTGACCATTGTCGTGGATGTGAGATCACTCGTATGATTATGACAATGAAGATCACTCTTACTATTTTTCACAGTTAGTTATTCAATAAGTGTAGCAATATACTCCTACGAAATAATTTTGCGTAAAACCTCCTTTTTTGTTAAAAAGTGACATCATTTTGTTTAGGGAGTCACTTTACTGTTATGTGTGTGTATCAATTATGTTAAACATTGTTAAGTAAAACACTATTAAAATCAAGCCGAATAAACCAAACTTTTAATAACCAATGAGATAACGACATTTTGAAATAAAAAGGCATATGATATGATATTCATATACATACACTTTGCGAATATGAAATCGAACACAAGGAATACTATCCATTCGGCCAACTTTCTTATATCGAGTGTATATAACACATAATACTATGTTACATAACATTTAAATTGATCACATCCTCTTTCTTAGCTTCCATTTCATCATATAATTATTTTCTTCATGTATTGGAGAGAAAGGTCATTTTGTCTTGCTGTGTGTGTGTTGGTTTGTTTGTTTGTTTTTTTGCCTGGGGAAGAGGGGCAATCATCTGATCTTATGCATTTGGGTTCGTTATTTCATTTCTTTTTTTGTGTGTGAAGGGGGAGGGTGAGCATGTCGATTTAATAATCTATTAATTTCTTTTCGTTTACTATTAGACGAGGGAATATCTGAGGTTATGGCTGGCCTGGGTGCTACTTTCTCTCTGATAACATAATCGTCATTAGCAATACTGCAAAGGTTACGTTGTCACCATCGTCAACTTGTCAAGCCTTGCCATCATCAATGGCTGTGGATAAAATTAATAGGCCTAATCACTCTGCATAATCTAAGGGAAACAATGAAATCCATCGTCAGCCGGACTATAATATTCCCATTCGGGTCCAATCGCGCCTTAAATGGGGGTCGCTTCTGATCGCGATCGTAAAAGATATCGTGTCTCATCTCAGCAGCCCGTATTGGTTCGCGGTATTCGTATTAGAACGTATCAGTACGTTGCTGCACGTACCAGATCGGGGATCCTGATCGTAATGGTCATGTTAGATCGGTACCAATCGTGAACTCAATCAGGGCAATCCTGTCGGATCGTATTTGAACGGCAGACCAGATCGTAACAGATCGCATCGCTTGAAATAGACCAATCGTGACCATATCGCAGCTAAGCGTACCAACACGTATTGACTCGCATAACCTTGTATCCAAACGTGAAATTTCAGACGAGTTCAACAAATTTTTCACGATCAGTTACGAATGTCCAATCGTGGCGTTCGCAATGGATCGCACGATAGTGGGAACCCCGCTTAAACGCCGTCGCTAAGCAGGACTGTTGTATTGTTTCGTCCCGTGAAAGAAACAGGTTGTGAGCTTGGACATAGCCTGAACTTTGAGAGCGATTTTCTCCGTTATTTAGAAAATGGACTGACATCATAAACGTAGTTAATATTCGTTTTTATGATCTATAGGAATATCGAAATGAGTTGTATTACATATCAGAGTAAAGCTTATAGTCTGTAGAATTCACATATAGGCATAACTACGATTTCATTTTCTGCGACTTTTGACTCATTCCGACGGAGCGCATCACAAATAAGAATTATGTCATACCCTCCAAAAGACGTCTAACGTTCAAACGTCTGTTTTGTTTCTAACACGTTACATGGGGTGCTAGGTGAAGCTCATGAGGTATTTACCTCTGTTGATTTGTATCATTTTTTTTCAAAAATCTTCGCACAGTGTTAACGTTCGTCTCACTGGTTCGACACAATCATGTGTGTGTGTATATATATGTGTGTGTGTGTGTGTGTGTGTGTGTGTGTGTGTGTGTGTGTTTCGATCAATGTATGTATATGTATTTTTTATTGATCGAATATTGGAACTCTTATATAGGTTATAAAGATTTTTTCGCAGATTGGAGACTGTGATTTTTGGTGGTCCATTAACTTACTGTGTCCACGAAAACTATAACACACACACACACACACACATACACACACACACACATACACACACACAAAACGTAATAACCATGGCTATGATGTTAACAATTTTTCAGTTTTAATAGTATGCAATATCAATATCTTTACAAATCCGATATCTCCGAGATATATGAAATACTGTACAGGGTTACCACATGCCACACCATTCGAAACTTTTCATTTGATGATGGGTATCATCCCCATAATGAGTTTTACCGTTTTTATGAGTGCCACTGTTCTGCTCCAAATGCGAAAATTAACAATAATACTAGCACACTTTTATAGTAAATGTTACTCCTTTAACGATCTCTGGAACACCATTCTCCCAATTATTGTTACGGATGTATTTATCTCCCCGTAGAAACCGGCGGAGAGCCTCCAGCAGCTGATATCTTGTCGATCAAGACTTCGGAGTTTCTGGACAAAGACCGTCAGATGAATCTGCTAATCCTGTGCAGAGCGAACCTGAGCGACCAGTCGTACCCGTACCTCCATTCGTATTCAATTGGAGTTGATGGGACCATCCTGTCCAACGCGAGCTGGACCTCGGCCGTCTTGAGACCACGCCCAAACAGGTGTATTAATGTAACGTGTTCCGCAACTAATGGCGTCGGAATTACTTCCGCTTCGGCGAGGCACTGTCCGAGGGGTGAGAAATTCATATCTCTCCCCCCCCCCCCCTCCCCCCCCCCCCTGATCGTCTGCTTGTCATACAATTTGCTTCAATTTGTTAGATCCCGTCTGCATAATGGTCTTATATTTTGGAACACTATTTTCAATGATTTGTAATAATTTAGAACTCATTGGTTGAGTTGGGGAATCTCTGTGATTTACCGAATTCTATTCCTTTTCAGTATGGTGATCTTTTCCCCATTTATCATAGCAAATCGGGCAAAAAAAGCAAACAACGTTTGTGATTGAAACCGGGTGCCATTTACAATGAAATCCATGCAAAGAATTCGTTGTTCTGCTTAAAACATTTTTTATAGTTTTTATATACATATTATGCAAATATACATGTATGTTATAGGCCTACATTATATTCTACAATAGGGCAACCTAGATTCACATTGCGTTTGCTTTTATTTTGGACCGCTAAATATATTTCACTAGCCCCAAATTCATGGATTTGAGGATTTTATTGAGCTTCGTAGAATTATACATAATCAAATATAAATTTGATTAACAAACGATCTATTGTGTACTTTTAAAACTTTTATTGTTGTTATTGTTGTTATTACTAAAATCAATTCATCTTCGACCACATCTTTCTCTATTCCTCAGACCCACCTGCCCTTGATATCATCTCTATCGAGGTAGATGAAGACGAGAATATCTGGGGAACGAGTCTCAATATCTCATGTCACGTGGATCCGATCGACCAACCGTTTCCACCCATCGGTGTGTTCGAAATCACCGCTGATGGTAACATTCTGTCAAGATCCAACGCATCTTCAACGATCATGGAAGATCAACCCAACCGATGTATCGATATAACTTGCACCGGTATCAATCAATTCGGGGAGACAATTTCTATGCGGAATTATTGTCCACGGAGAACAGGTAAGTTTCTTGTGGGTTCTGATTATAAAGAAGGTGACACTGCCACTGAGAACAGGTATAGGATTGTTATGGGTTCTGGTTATATAGAAAATGGTAACAGTATATCTTGAATGTCTGAAAGTCTGTGTTTTAATGTATTTATATGCTTTATGTATTTTGTGCTCTGTATAGTCCGTTTTTTGTGCAGATTATAGGAGAAGGAAACAGCGAAAATTAAATGAAACGTTTGAATCGATATCTGCTTTTAAGTTAGATTCAAATTACATGGTTGATGTTATGTTTTGACACAATTTGTCGAAAGACAAAATAAAAGACAAATCACTTATTTTGTTCTTTGCTTTCATAGGTCAAGCGCCCCCAGCAAGTAACATCCTCTCCATCGAGACCCAGGAGATCGAAGGAAGCCAGGTCATTCTCGTTATCACGTGTCACGTCAGGCTTCAAGATCAGCCGTTCCCACACCTCCACACATACACCATCGGAGTCGACAACACCACGCTTTCCTCGTCCAGCTGCGCCTCGGCTCTCTTCAGACCACGCCCAGGCAACAGGTGCATCAATGTCACGTGCTCGGGGACGAACGGGATTGGTTGGACCTTCACTAGTGTTGAACACTGTCCAACTTTGGGCTCAGAGAAAGGTATTAAAGTCAGCGCGAGATACTCTTATGATGATTCAAAGTTCAAGTGTACGTTCAAAGATTAGATTTGTTTTCATTACCATCAAATAAACAGAGAAAACTATATACAATATATAAGCAGAACAAATTCTATAATAATTGCAAAAACGTAAATTGCAAAATTCATGTGATAATGAGTAACAAAATGAAGAAAACAAAATTTGATATTTTTTTACATTAACATTATGATTAGCCATAAAGGGAGAGATATACCCTATATGAAGACTTTGTTCGCAAAAACCCATAAGTCCATTTTTGAAGATTTTGAAGTACGGTCTCTGTCATAAAGTACAAAATAACACCTTTTAAAATGATATATTGGTCACTACATATAAAGGTACATTTTTGAAGTTATGGTCAAAAGAAGCAAAATTTTTCTTATTATTCTCTTTGGTTTTTTTTTTTTTACCTTTAATCGCAAATATTTCCATTTGGCAAATATGGACTTATCGGTTTTTGCGAACAAACTCTTCATATTTTACATTAAAGAAGTCATGGAGTGTATTCATAACTCTAAAGCTATTAAGCCAATTTGCCCCGATTTTTTAAGGCATGTTCTAATAGAAAAAGTCACTACAAACTAGAATCTGTGTGTGAGTGTTTGTCAGTTAAAATTTTACCTCTACGAAACACTCAAAGAGGGTGTCACACATATACATTATTACATCCTGTAGGTGATACAACCAGTTATGGACCAGAAATCTTGGGTCTTACTGTTTGGACTCGGAGTGAAATTTCACGGTAACGTATTTGTATATCCTTTTTCTGTTGTGTCCAAATAATTTTTCACTCCATTCATGTCTGGTCCCGTTTAAAGGTCCGATTGCTGGTCTTCGTCGAGGAGTTCTTCAGCAGCCGTCGACCACGTACGCCCTGCTCGTCGCCGTGTTCTTCCTGTCGTTGTTGACCTGTGCGACAGTGATCGTGAAGAAGAGAGAGATTTCTCTCTTTTAAAAATTGAAAGACTGCGTCTTGTAATACATTCCACTCGTCTTTTCCTGACTTCACTGCGTCCACTGACAAAAGCTGAACTTCGGTCTTCAATCTACGCTTCTTGAACTGGAACAGGGATAGCTGTTCATGTTCATTTTTCCCTTTTTTATACTGAAATACTTTTTAGGTGTGCTTCATGTTTTTTGAATGAACACTACATTTGCCTGTTATTCTAATCCTGCTTATCACAAAACCCCGGATTTATGCTTATATAAGATAGGAAGTTTTGATTACTGTATTGCAAATGTAGATTTCATGCGATCAGCTTATTTTCAAAGACAAATTGTGACTTACTTTGTAAGTTTCAGGTTGAAATCAATACATTTTCTATCATAACTAGCATATATTGATGTGTTTGTATCTAAATGAACTCAATTTAACACTTGCTTGAAATACGTAACAGTTGGATTTCTCAATTTTTGCAACTCGTTTTACATCTTTTTTTTTTTAAATTTCCATTGTTTCTGAACGAAAGAAAAGGACAATAAATGAATAAGATGGAGAAAAGTAACAAAACGTCTTTATTCTCATTGCGTAAACCAATGTTAATTATTGTTTTCGTCTTCTCTGAGTAATATCGCTGAATAGCACTGTTAAATGTATTTGAGATCCGTGTCGAATATGCTTACACGGGCGGTGCTACGTTTTTCGAAGTGATGGGGACGACTTTATTGGAACATGGATGTCGATTCGTTTTCAGAAAGGGCTGCAACACTTCCCTCCAAAAATATCCTACATCGACTGAGAGGCAGCAAAAAAACGAAAAAAAAAAGTCAGATCCTTATCTATGTTATGGAAAAGGGGGGCGGGTGGCAAAAAGTCATACCAAATGTGACCCTGCAAGTAGCCAAACATTATTTTTAGTTAAGGGCAGATTCTGAAAGAGCAGACTCTAAGCTTTAAAATAATGTATAACTTCATTATAACTATTAAAAAGAAACCACACACTTTGGAAAAGTGTGAACCAAGAAAAAAGGCTTTGAAATACATGTTATATGCAAGCGCTTAATTTTAAGGGAGCGGTGTTACCTGTGCAATGAATGGGACAAAAAAAAAAACACAATGTAAATCACCATAGCAACAACAATGAGGGATTATCAGATTAAGCTGATTGACCATGCTCTATTAACACATTCTGAGCATGATTAATGCCAACTTTAAAAGCAGTAGCATTTTGCTTTCAAGAGTTATTAGAGTTGAAAGTGGAGAATGTGCAAAGGATTTTTCAAGAAATAGAAAGGGGCCTGTAGGACATACCTGATTATACTACTCTACCAATAAAAGGGGTCGTAGAAAAACTGCTGAATACCCACTTTCCCATTCATTTTATGATACCAAATCAAAAATAAGATAGAAGAAGAATAGCTCTTTCAGAAAATATGGAATTATGAATTTTTTTTGTTTGTTTTTTTTTGTTTGTTTTGTTTTTGTTTTTGTTTTGTTTTGTTTTGTTTTTTTTTTGGGGGGGGGGTGGGGAGTCACACCATTTATGTTCTGAAAAAAAAAAGGTGTGGAGGGAGCTGTCCTCCCCCCCCCCCCCCATTTCACCGTGCTGCCTTAGGCTTAATACCTATTGGTATAAGTTCTCATTTCACAACAATGTTGATTAGAGAAGAAATTATAGTTAGTTTAGTAGTAAGATTTTATTTTGGTTAATCACTGCATGACTTCAGTAACATTGATGTAGCCTATACATATTGGACAAAGTATGTTACCCAGTAAAGACAGATGTCTTTTATGTCTCGTGTGGTTTCATTAATGTATTTTCATCTAGTCGGGAATGTCTCGTACTTATTCGTTCGTGTGTTTGTGTGTGTTTGTGCGTGTGTGTGTGTGTGTGTGTGTGTGTGTTTTACAGTATCATGACATACTTATTGCATATTACCGAGGCAGGGCAGAAAATGAAAGAAAAAAAAAACGGTTGTAATAATGATGCGCCAATTCTTGTTAGTGCCTGTTTTGTACGCTTAAATTCATGTTAATTCGCAAGTTGCAGTCATACCGTATGTTTGCGTTGAAAATGATCAAATTTACAATTTGGGAAGTTTCGAAAGAGATGTACTCTATGTATCTGCAGTGTCAGATATGTTAAACTGTTGTCAGTTTATGTCAAATCTTTTTCGGTGATTTCTCGTCAACTGCGTTGTGTTTGAGGTCATTCTTGCCTTGTTCCAAACCGAACGTTAGTTCTGTATGATATTTCCTTTCCTTTTATAATACTGTGTAATGTGATGCGTGTGCATGTGTGTGCATAAATTGTATGTGTGTATGGTAAAAATCCGACCTGCATATGAAAGAAAAGTTGGATAAAATTTCAGACTTGTTCACTTGTTATCTTTCATACATGATGATAATGATGATGATGATGATGATGATGATGATGATGATGATGTGTGTGTGTGTGTGTGTGTGTGTGTGTGTGTGTGTGTGTTTGGTTTTTCACTTTTGCATTCAATCAATTTCAAAGCGCAATATCAAAACCTATAATCAGAAAAGTAATAGAAACTTATCAAAGTATGCATATGACAAATATGAGTGTATGTATGAGTGTATGGGGGTAGATTGGTTAATTATGTATTGTATAATA
The DNA here is from genome assembly GCF_040938485.1 of Diadema antillarum. Lineage (NCBI taxonomy): Eukaryota > Metazoa > Echinodermata > Echinoidea > Diadematoida > Diadematidae > Diadema > Diadema antillarum. The sequence goes on from NW_027271442.1 coordinate 77,088, forward strand.
AACCAATTTACCCCCAAAGTTATTCATAAGAAAATCAATGACACAAACTGACATAAAAGTCATTTTTATTTCATATTCATATGATAATCATACACATCACTAAAACTATGTATCATAAATGCTATATCAGAATACATTGATGTATTCTAAGCATTTTAGATTCACTCTGAAAAAAAAAAATCTACGTTCTAAAATACTTTGTCCTGCATTTCTTATAATCCATTGCTAAGGACTAAGATTCATTAAAAACATCTAGCTCTCAATTTATGAATTTCAATCCATCGCATAACATTTGTATACAAGGAGTAAAACAGAGATATTGGGAATTTGAAAGTCATTGCCCAAATGCCGTGGGCTGTGCTTTGAATAAAGGTCCAATATTCACAGTGTGTCAATGAGGGGCAATCAAGCTGCAATCACCAAAACAAAGAAAACTGTTTCATTTGTGTTTTTTTTTTGTATTTTCTTTCTTTTCATTATTTCTAGTATCCATTGCATCTGCGAAGCGATGAGCCCTACCAGCCAACAAAAATGGTTGTCGTTACTGAACAATCTTCTTTCTCATTCTGTCTAATTAAGTGAAATCACATAAGGACATGTTTATGACATGCTCTGCTAAAATGGTTACCAGTGAATTTTGGGGTACCTTCACCAAGTAATTTGAATTTGCCCAGGTGGCCCTTTTTGGTGTATTTATCGTCTTTCTTTTTTCTCCACTACTCACAACGCTCTGTAATTATGTCTCAATTCTTATCAATGTTTCCCACAGGTCGCATTCTCATTCAATAACAAAGACCAATTTGGACGTTTGCTTACATAACTTTGCATAATTTGCAAAATCTTTGCCTGTGTTATCTATTAAACATAGCGCCAACATTGAAACTAAGAAAGATGAATTGGACTGATGACTAATCTTGTTCTCAATTGACTAGGTTGCCCAAAAAGAGGAATGAAAGGGTGTTATAACATATAAAGGAAGAAATAAAGAGATAAAGAACCATAAGGAATATTTCAATTAGGCAAAACTTCTTGAAAAAGAGGCAGGCAACTCAGATATATATATATATATATATATATATATATGTATATGTATATGTATATATATATATATATATCTGTGTGTGTGTGTGTGTGTGTGTGTGTGTGTGTGTGTATGAAGAGCTTGCTTTCAAAAGGCGCTAAATCCATCATTTTTCAATGGATTTAGCGCCTTTTGGTAGCAAGTTCTTCATATATATATATATATATATATATATATATATATAAATTAATATGAATAATATTGTTGGTTGCTATTGACGTGATTGTGTTAGACTAGTTTTATCGAATAGTAAATGTACAGGAAATTTTCCCAAAACTTATGTTCGCGAGTTTCGAGACTGGACTCCGATTTCCAAAATGTTTTTAATTGAAAACAGCTTCTCAGTATGAAAGAATTCTGTAAATTTGATGCACATGAGTATTGGATCGCAGGAGGTGGCATGCAAAAGATCCACCAGACTTGGGCCCAGAACAAGACGCCAACCATCAGCATTTCCTGTAAGAATCATTTTAGTTTCTGTTTCACAAACATTGAATGTATCAATAGCAATGAAGGAGTTGGAAAGAAACAACTCCTTAGTTCAAAAAAAAAAGCCTGCCTTCAGTAGCTTGTAAATCCAATGTGCAATGTGTTGAACTTTTCCTAGATTTGATGTGAGAAATTGTCAAACTTTTTTAATGTTGTGTGTATTACATGTGCCCTGTTAAATTTCAAATAACTGCCTTTAAACAAGCCAGGATTATTTGAAATGTTTGAATACATGTTTTAATATCGAAGAGTTCTTAGGGTGCTTAACAGCTGCTTTAAGTGCATTTTCGTCACATATTTTAGAATATTTTTTCCTGGTTTGCCATGGGGAAGTAAACCAAGAGAGAGATAGATTCAACTAAGATAAGTTTATTTCTCTGCTTTAAATTTTCTACACGATCAGCATGAGATTCAAGACCGTACTTTACATCTGAATAGATATACTAATATGCATAGATACATGCACTCACATTCATGAACGCATTGATATGAATGCATGCATTTCAAGGGTCTGCGTGTGAAAGTTGATCCCTGTATCCGCGTACACATTTATTGCGCATAGTGGCTATCATATCTGGTATCGTGTACATTTTAATGGAGGAAGTACAGTGAGATTATTCACGTCACGGAACCTGAGGATGACAAAAGTCAACAAAAACCGGTAATATGACAATCAGTTAAAACAATATCAGTGCGACATGATATGGTACGACGAGAAAGCATCATGTCAATAGACAGGGAGAGCTAGTGTAGGATTTCAGATACTACGTGATCTACATAGGACTGACATGCAATGTTTCATTTCCCGTCATGACATAACGCGTCCATTTTCAAAATTGGGGCATTAATATTTCTTTGATATTACTCACCAAATTTTAACGATATTCGTTGATCATTGTTCTTGTCTATTTCTCCATTATTTTTCTTCCATCTTCCATACCGAATTGAATAATACGGCTCATGATAATATATTTTTTTAATATCAAGACAAAACCTAGTACAATAAAAAGTTGGACTCCCTTTTTGAGTACGAATAATAATATGTCCCATATATCAATTGCATTTCATTGAATTCCATCGAATTCATATTTACAAACCTATGTTTTTGTTTGGTTCAGATCAAGACATTTTGTAGTAAATCTCAATTGTGCTTGATAACCGTAACCTTTTTACAGTTTTGAACATACTGTTTTAACAAAAGTCCCTGAAAGTAAAATCGAAAGAACAGTACTTGTAAGAAACAAAAAGGTAAGTTTCCTTCATTTTCTTGTTTTTTTCATTCTTATATATTATATTAGGGTAGAACACTGATCGGTGTTACATGGTTTTAAGGTATGGTATAGTATTGGTGGTGATGAGGATTGGGCTATTAACTTCTGATACAGAGCACGCCATTCTCAGAGAGGTCAAAGTTAATAGGATGAAAATCTGCTTTGGAATTGCTGAGACATTCAAAAACAAAGAAAAACAAAGTGATCCTAAAAAAGGTGGGTCCCACGAGGGGATTGCTCTGTTTTCGATATCTCAGTCATTCCAAAACCAATTTTAATCAAATAAACGTTGACTCACTCTTGGAATTACAGACTCTTTCTTATTTCATTAGTTGTTTCTCACTATCTCACCACAAAAAAAAAAAAAAAAAAATGTTAGAAACCTGAAGTTAGGTCTCAACCAAAATTATGCGATCCCTTTAAGCCTTAAATAAATTTCAATATCTTGTTTAAAAAAAAAATGCAGTTAAAACAAGTAAAGCACCGGAAACGCCGATTACACCAAAAGAGTAGAATGGCCTGATCTTTTGTTCTCTCCGAACTACAGAGGACAAACTATATTCATTTCATTTAAGTTTTGGATTTTTTTTTTCAATTTGCTGAAAACAGTGATTTATAAATACATTTAAAGTGTTCTATATAATACCTGAAAGTATATTGTCGACATTTGATGTGAGTGTGATACAGACACAGATTTGAAATCTAAATCTGAAAGATTTCATAAAGTGTAAAATGAAGAGATAATGAAATGAAAATTCATCGGGGTAAAGTAAAAGAACCAGGAGCCATAAAAAAAATCCAACAACAACAACAACAACAACAATCGTGGCAGCTTGGGAAGCAGGAAACTGAATGACACATCACAATACGCGGACTAATCTTGTGGATCTTATCATGTGAGATGCCTCTTTCATATGCACTTATCGTCTAGTGACTCAATAAAAGCCAGACATTTTAATTGCACGCATGCTACCGAACTTGATTTGATACTAGCTTCGTGGTAAACGAGGCAGAGAAGTTAATGTTTGGAGATTGGCGAATTTTTCAACTTCTCCCATTTGTCATAGAGATACTTGAGAGTAGGTGTGAGGAAAGCAATCAATTATAAATATTTATATTCATGTTATCATATTCAAGCATATTAATCAACTACTCGTAAAACTATGTAAATCAAAAATAATGACTTTGGATTTGATAGGTCTCACCTCACTTATGTTCATTCGTGATATAATTGCTTAATCAATCGATTGATTGATTGATTGATTGATTGATTGATTGATTGATTGATTGATTGATTTTTTACATTTTCAAATCATACAGGAATCTTTTCACAATGATTGACAACCGAGTGTTGGTGCTGTTCGGGCTTCTTTTCATATACATTCATCTTGGTGGTAAGCAATCCTTTTAGACTTCGTTTATTTATTTTTCATCAACATTGTACACTTGTGTTCATTTTGATACGTATTTCTGTGTACATCCTGAAAGTCTGAATCAACAGGATGAAAAGACCTGCAGAAAAGACTTGCTGAAACTTTCAGTGGAAATTCAAGAGTGGGAATGAAAGTCCTCAAACTCATGAAAATAATTATCTTACTGTTTCATTTAGTTTGATCATTTTGATGTATATCATACCATCGCATCAATTGCATTCTTCATTTAAAATATCAATTTCATTTATCCATTATATCATATCAGGAAAATAAATAATGATAATGACGTTATCATCTTTTCCCTGTGTAATTTATGTGATTGTGAATAATGGATGTATTATTCAGGCAGACACAGAAGACATTTCTCCCATAAAATACTTTTCTTCCCATTTTGTTATGTTCGACTTTATTGAGACCTAACAGTTGATCTTCCTACATTTCCTTTTCAGCTGGAATGACGTTGAACCTCGAGGTACCCTCGCCTCTCCGGGCTGGCCGTGAAGTCACCGCGATTTGCACAGGAAATGATGTCTCAGACTCGGCTGTACCAACATGGTTTTTGAATGGAGTCAATATCACAGACGGCTTTACCACCACTAGCGAAGTCTTTGTGGAAAATAAAGTAGAACCTACATGCGGCACTAGATAGAATGGCGACTTTTTAGGCAAGGGTCTTTAAAATCTGTCATTTTCAGGACTCTTAGATGCAGTCTCGACCAACCTGATCTAATAGTTTGTTAGAACAGAATTTTCGAACGAGAGTAAAAATCAAGACTTATAAGCTCAGTTTTTGATGCAAATTTATGCTCATTGCTTTCGTGTAATCACATTTCAGTTGGCATAGGGTCATATCAGAATTAAGTGGACTTGATGCGACAACTGGTTTGGTTGTGTCCTGTGTTATAGCAAGAAAACATCACACACACACACACACGTATATAATATATATGTATATATATATATATATATATATATATATATATCCACTGATGAATAATGTATGGCGTTACAGACAGTGCACTGAGATGAAGGAGACATGTTGTGATGCATTCTACGATATACAGCGGCAAATGGCAATTAAAACGGTCTTTTTCTGCCTTTTATTTACTATCGTATCCTAAAGATGTAGTCTCACTCTAATTTCAACAGAAAATGATTTTTTTTTAATTAAATTTCAATATCTACATCGAGGGCAAAGAGAGAGGACGCCTAAAAGAAAAAAAAAGTGAATCTGCTAACTACGACGGAAGTCACCTTTCACCTAGTGCGATACCCTCGATGGGTACGCTCACATCTATTCCGAAGGCAATGCATTCATTACACGCAACATGATTCTAAAAGACGAAGAAATACATCTTCTACCCACACACAGCTGTAGAAGGCAAAGATTTGACAAATTTTAGGAGAGAATGAGTGTAATTTTCGTCTTCCATACAATAGAGCCGAGAAGAGAGAAAGGGAAGAAAGTTTACAGACTCTCAACGGACACTCTAATTTGTGTGTAGATGTAGGGAGAACATGAAAATTAAAGAAAAACTACTCATAAACACAATTTAGGAAGAAAACATACTAGGACTATAAATGAAACCCTAATGTACCCTCATAATAATGATTGCACTTACAGATTAGAAATAATTGGTGAAATAAATTAGAAAACGCACCTCTCAGTTCATGCCTACAATGTTGATAATGATCCCCATATTCTGTGAAGAACTCAATGCGCAGGTTGATCGGATATGAACTTTGACCGATATAAAGAGAGCGAAACAAAACGGTCTATTCTTTTATATTCAGAAACACCGTCTACAGTCGGTTCATACGGCAATCTGACCCTATACAATCACTATACTTAACGTTACAACCTATTTTTCCATTGTCATATTCATAAACATGATAAATATGTTTTTTAGGGCATGGTGGAAAATGTTTTCAAGAGCGACATTAAGCAGGTTATGAAGCTTTTATAACGGGCCATCTACGGTTTTAGACTGACCGGAAAAATATTCAAAGAGATCATAAAATGCACAGAAACCTACGCCGGAACTTTCTGGAGTGTAAACTAGTCTAGGAAGTCGTGACTTTACTTGAAAGACTAACAAAAAGCTGAATCAAAAGGTTGTCGTTGATGTTGGGAGACATGCATTTTCTGCCTATTGCTTATAAAGATTACAATTAACATTCTTGTACTAGTCCAGACTAGTATTTTTGAGGTCACAAATAATCACTGCTGAATCCGCATCACTTGAAAGACTCAAGTCAGCAATGGCATCGATGCCATACCCAGTGTGTAGAATATAGGTAATCGATTGCAAGCGTAATTAATGTTTCCATTGTCGAAATAAATACAGCGATAAAAATATTTGTCACAGGGACTTCAAAAGGGAAAAGCATTGGAGTTTGAAAACGGAAGTGAACTTTCACCTACAATCACGACTAATCACAGAAACAGGCGTTTTAACACCCATCAAGGTTAGAATTGTATTAATTTACAATAGGCGTCTAGTGTTTGAATACTTGTTCATCTTACCTGAGGTGATATAAGTTCATCAGGTGTGTAGTTTGGGGTTCATGAGTAACTTTGTCATCCTCCTTCGTAGAACGTGCTGGTAGAGTGATGTGTGTCATGGTATAACGTCCCCACTACTCCAGAGGTAAAAGGGTCGCATTATAATTACTTTTGCTCAATTATACAGTTTGATGTCTTCCTTGTATATAAATCACACTGAATATGAAACTTGCAGACATTGACTGTGTTAGCGATGTAAGTTCATAAAACAACTGACATTAACAAATTGTGTTTTCATGTTTATTTTCTGCCACTTCGATGTAGGAGATGTTTCATGTTTGATCCTTTGTCTCACTCCGTTCTAAATAAGCGTTTCAAAATAAAAAGAGTATCAGTATTGGTGATAATAACTGGCTCTAGGAAAAGTGTTATGACAGGTTTGCTGACAAGCAGCTGATATTTCCAGACAGGTTTGAATTCCTGATGGACGGAAATGGCAGTCCTTTTTTCCACCGATTTCATGTTAATAATATGTCTGGTATTAATCCTTGTTGCTTCTGTCTAGTGAATGAGTGATAAGGATAAGTCCCAACTTGTTCCTTTTATCCACATTCTTCAGGAAATCATCATTAAAAACTCGATAAGAAGATGGTGCCTTGCGATATGGATGCAAGGCAACACTGACTGACAAAGACAGACCAAGTCCAAGAGTACAGCGGCCACACTATATAATTGCGTCTGTAACATTGGCTCAAGTACGTGTCCCGGCTTTGCGGGTGAGTACATGCAGCTTGATAATTATGTTGACAACGTTCCAAAACACACAGTTAACATCCGGGTAAAAGAAAAAAAATGATTTGTTTGAAAGAATGACAGTTTTGATGTCACATCTGCGTCCACATTAGATTTCTTAGATCTTTACGTTTTGTTGTCTTCCTCTCTTGTGAAAAAAAAAAAATGACTAAATGAATTAAACTGAGCAATTTTTCGGAAGACTTCACCAGCAAGCATCCATCTAGTTTGTTTTCATTTTTTTTTAATTGCTCCATATTCCACATTTCAACAAATAAACCATAAACATAACAAAAGAAAATACATCGATGAATTGACAAATTTGATGACATTTGATGACATTGATGAATTGACAGCATTTAAGACAATTGAACATGAAATATGAGGAATCTACATAGAAGCATTGCTAGTAGGTTGATAGTGGTTAATTATTCGATCATACAAGCACAAGAATACACATATCAGATCACACATGCGTTATTCTTTTGTGTGTATTGACTGCATCTCTAATTTTTGAATACAGACATTGTGTAAAAGAATTTCAACCCTGCCGATAAGTAGTAGAATAATACATCATATTGACTTCCGAATGCGTGTTTTATTTTTTTTTTTTTTTACTTGTTTGTTTGGTTGGTTGGTTGGTTGGTTGGTTGGTTGTTTGTATTTTACTTTTTGGTCGTGGTAAGACGAATCGATATATTCTTTTCTCAAAAATTGCAGTGAGGCTTGTAGGTGAATCAAGCGAAAGGGAGGGCCGAGTTGAGATAAGGTGTAACGGGCAGTGGGGCACGGTTTGTGACGATTGTTGGAGTATCAACGAAGCGCACGTGGTGTGCAGAGAGCTCGGCTACCCAACAGCCTCTGCTCATTATACTGAAGCCCATTTCGGGGAGGGATCTGGACCTATCTGGCTTGACCCAATCAGATGTGATGGAACGGAACAATCTCTGCTGCAATGTCGCCGTGCGTACTGGGGATGTGAAAATTGTGAACATAATGAAGACGCTGGAGTGAGGTGTGAGGGAGACAGTAAGTTTATTCCACTAATCTACGGAACTTATCGATTCGTAGGCAGACAGAAAAGCACCCCATGCTACTCTTGTCAAGGTACATAGGATCAAAACGTATTTTTCTCAACTATGTTCTTGAGGACTGGTCGGGGTTTTGCCTATTGAAAGTGCCTTTATTTTCCTTTTTAGGGGATTCAAATATCTATATTACATGTCATTCTTCATAGTAAATGACTTTCCTGACGGTGTTTGCATGTTGTAAATGTTTTTTTTTTCTATAAAGCATAATATCATCAATGTCATATTCAATCAAAATCCAACCTCAGGTTTAATTGTAGTACATGCCTTTTATGTTTTTATGTGTGTGAGGATGAAGTCGGACTCTAAGACTCAGTGAGAAAATGAAGGAGGCATGACTGCTTTGCTCTGGAGTCAAAACGCAAGTGTGCTTTATTCATTGTTCTCCAGTATATCAATCCAACACATGTACATTTGATGTATCACTGTACACTATATCTACAAAACATGACCCGGTGACTTTCCGGTGTTGTTTACAATATATTGCTGATATGGTGTGATGAGGTGATGATGAATGACGGGGAGAGCGGAAAGGAAGTAGGAACAGAAAGTAGCTGTCGGCGTATCAAAGATCATGAAGAGAGAAAGAAACCAGAGAACGATAAGAACTTAACAGTGGACAAGTGTGGTGGAAGGGTGGCGGTGAGATGGCTGATTATGGAATGAATGGAACATGCTGTTTACTGCTACACCATAGATAGTCACAATATGTCTCGTGCAGACACAATATCCCTTCCCTTCTTGGAAAAGAAACACATCACTAATGTTGTCTGTGAGTGAAAGGATAGCCAAGAGTTAAGGAAGAGCAATAGACATAGGAATATACGGAATACAGTTCCGAGTGATTTTCAAGCAAAATACGGTCATGATAAACTGGAACAAATTATGTTTTGCATGTCAAACTTCAGTGGAATATGAATCCATGCACTGTTGTGTTATGTACTTGCATGTAACGATATTTAACATATCAACTCGTGAAGGTAGAAATTAATACATTAAAATGTACTTTATGATCTTGATATGTGTACTCTGCAAGCTTGAATTTTGGTTTACCAACAAAGTTGTATCGCAAACATGAATATACATCGTATTTTAACCATAGAAACAGGAGATAGGTTATAGAGAGTAAAAGGAAGACAGAAGTAAGGCAAATCTGATGTCTGTTATTCACCATGAATACAAATAGTTTTTTTTTACATTTGTGAATACTTCTGATAATACGACAATACACGAATGAAATGTCATACGAGCAATGTAATGTGAATTTCATTACAAGTATATAATCAGGGTTCATAATGAGTTGTCTTAACTTAGTCTGCGAATACACAACTTATAAACATTGATAAACATGGTAAAGGGTTACATTTCGATCACACATCATGATTGAACAGTCAGACTTCTCATTCATATATTTACAGTTATTTACAGTTATTTACAGTTCGTGTGACACTGATAGTTCTCCGCTGAGTGTTCTTCACTTCAATCAGTCCACCTTTTTTTTTTTTTTTTTTTTTTTTTTTTTAACGACTCAGGAATTCACTATGGTTTACATGAGTGTTCACATGATTACACCTGACCTGAAGTATGTAAGTCTGTCTGGTGGTCGCGATTGTCTGTGCGATCGTCGAAGCTCTGCTCCGTTCTGCTGCGGAGCGGTCTGACGGTCTAGCTGCGTGTCATCTTGAAGGTCGAAGCCGGTGTGGACGTCGCGTTCTCGCGAATCTGGCTTTTGTGGAGCGGGGATTTGGCGTATTTGCGACATGTATCTCATCGCTGTCTCGTTTCCCCTGCGAAGTTTTACGCTTCCACCTTTTCTCGCGATAACTACCCACGGTTTGGGGTCGAATCGCGAGGAGAATTTGTCTCGCTTTCTCTGCGTGATGATAACATGATCCCCCGGGTTGACATTCCGTGGTCGCGAGCGTTTCTTGTTGTCGTGATACGCCTTCATGTTCGCTTTGTATCGCTGATCGTGTCGTCTCGCACTGGCGTACGCTCTGCGAGTTGGCGTTGGCGTTGACGGCAACTTCGTGCGAAGCTCTCGATTGTATAGGAGCTTTGCCGGTGTCGCCAGTGTTGCCGGATGAGGCGTTGAGCGATAGATGAGCAGAAAAGCTAGCATAGCTCGATGCCAATCACGGTTGCTATTCCTCGCTGTTCTGATCGCTTTCATGAGAGTAGCGTTGAATCTCTCAACTTCCGCGTTTGCTTGTGGATGGTAGGTTGTGACGCGGCGGTGTTCGACAGCGATCGCTTTCATGTATTCCGCGAACTCCTGCGAAATAAACTGCGGTCCGTTGTCCGTCACGATTTCGTCTGGAAATCCATGCTGCGCGAAGATTTTATCTAGCCGCGACGTGATCACTTGCGATGTCGTTGATCTGAGGATTTCAACTTCTGGCCACCGCGTAGCTGCATCTACGACGACTAGAAGCGTTTCTCCAGTCGGTAGAGGTCCACACAAGTCGATGTGGAGTCTGCTCCACGGAGCGCGAGGCATGGGCGATGGCTGGAGAGGCACAGAGGGAGGAGCTGGCATCTCAGCTTGGCAGGCTGAGCAGTTTCGAACTAGTGTCTCTGCATCGACATCGATTCTCGGCCACCAAACTTTTGTGCGTAGGGCCTGCTTCAGTCTCACAATGCCCTGATGCGGCTCGTGTGCGATGTCGAGCGTTTGCTTTCGCAGCACAGTAGGGATGACGATGCGAGTTCCGCGAAGAAGAAGACCATTCTTCGTTGATAGCTCGTCGCGAACTCGTTGATACGCGGATAATCGCGGGTTGTCGGGCCACTTGCCTGTATTCACCGCATCGATCACCTGTTGGATTTCGGAGTCGGCTAGGGAGGCTGCGGTGATTTGTTGTCGCGAAAGTGCTCGTGGTATTGCGTGCGTCAGAATTGCGTCAATGTACTCTTCTGCGATATTTCGATCGCGATGAGGTTGATCAATCGGTAGACGTGACAAAACATCAGCTGGATTTGTCTTCCCTGGCATAAGCCTAATCGTGAAGCGATATTGCTGTAGGCGTAGGGCCCATCGTTCAATGCGTGCGTGTGGTCGACCATGCGGTCCGTAGATGTATAGGAGCGGCTTGTGGTCGGTGTGGAGAACAAACTCAGTTCCGTACAAGTAGAGATGAAATCTCTCACAACCCCACACGACAGCTAACGCTTCTCGTTCGATTTGCGAATACCGACGTTCCACATCAGAGAGCGTGCGACTAGCATACGCGACTGGGCGTGTTTTCCCGTTGATCGTCTGCGTAAGAAAGCACCGAGACCGACGGGGCTGGCATCGACTCGTAGCTCGGTCGGTGCTCTCGTGACGAAATGTGCCATGACTTCCTCGCTTGTCAGGGCATGTCGAAGTCGGTCGAATGATTGCTGCTGCTCAGGACCCCAAATCCATGGCTGGTCCGCGCGAGTGAGTCGGCGAAGGGGCTCGGCAATGGTGGCAAGATTTGGGATCAGTCGCGCACAATAATTCACTAATCCCAAGAACGAGCGAACTTCTGAGGAGTTTGTCGGTTGTCGAGCTTCTTTGATGGCCGCTATTCGAGCGTCATCGGCTGCGATGCCGTCTCTCGAAATCACGAAGCCGAAGAATTTGATTTTCGGCACCCGGAAGATGCACTTCTCCGGATTCACGGTGAGGTGACGGTCGCTGAGTCGTCTCAGCACGGCGTGGAGGCGGGCATCGTGCTCGGCGATGTCCCTCCCGAACACCACGATGTCGTCCGAGATGTTCTTTACGCCTTCCAGTCCTTGCAATGCGGTCTGTATGGCATACTGATATGCCTCGCTTGCTGATGACAATCCGAAAATCAGTCTCTTATAACGCATCACACCACGATGCGTCACGAATGTCGTTATATCTCGTGAGGTCTCTTCGAGTTCAATTTGGTGGTATCCCCACTTTAGATCCAGCTTAGAGAATACCGCGGCACCGTTGAGTGCGGTAAGGGTCTCGTCTAGGGTGGGGATCGGGTGGCGCTCTCTTTTCACCGCTAGATTGGCTTTTCGCATATCTACACAGACTCATATGTCCCCATTTGGTTTTGGAACTACCACAAGCGGGCTCGCCCACGATGTCGGGCCTGACACAGGCTCGATGATGTCCATGTCGATTAGCTCTTGAAGTTTTTGGTCCACCTTTTCACGGAGGTGAAACGGTATCCGACGGGCTGGCTGAGCAATAGGGGCTATGTCCGGATCAACATGTACACGCACCTTGTATTCGGTGAGCTTGCCGAAACCGGCAAAAACTTCTGGATATTGACGCTGGAGGTCATCGACGTGGTGGCTGGCAAGATGAGCGTCAATGTGAATGGCGCTGGCGTTGTGATTTGTCTCTTGTACACTCTCGTCTCCGACTCGAATTAGCTGTAGCGCTGCGGCTGTGTCTCGCCCAAGAAGACATCCACTGCTTCCGTGCACGACAACGAATCGTGCTGTCGTGGAAAGTTGAGTCGAGCACGAAGTCCTAGCGCTGAATTCCCCAATCACTGGCAATGGGGTTGTAGCACCGTACGGAAACAGGCGAATATGAGTGGGGGTCAACCGCAGATCAGTCGGTGATGCGCGGCCTCTCATCCACTCATATGTGCGGGCGTCTATTATATTTACCGACGCTCCGGTGTCGACCAGCATGTCGATTTCGATGTCCGCTATTTTGACGCGGGTCTTGTTTCGCGACTGCCCAATGGTGAAGAGACGGTGGGTGTCCGTGGCAGGCGTTTCACCAGTCTCACTGCCGTTGTCGTGGTGGTTGGCGATCTCGTCGTCGAATGGCTGGAAATTACTGAGTTCTTCAGCCACTGAATTCACGCCTTTCGAGCTGCTGCTGCGACAAACTCGAGCATAGTGTCCGATTTTATGACACTTTCTGCACTCCTGTCCTCTAGCTGGGCACTGTTGATCTGGAGGTTGATGTCCGTTGGTCCCACAGTTAGAACACGGTCCAAAGTTGGATTGGCGCGAGTATTGTGGCGCGTATAATCCTCTTCCTCCTCCTTTGCGGTGTCGACCGCGATTTGAGAACCGCCGACCACGCCTGTCATTAGGCGCTCGATAGCTCTGTCTAGTAGTCACTTCGTCTACGTGTTCAGTGGAGGGGGTCGAGTTCTTCATCTCCATCGCCGAGGCTTGGCGATCGGCTGCTTCCGCAGCACGAGCGATAGAGAGAAGACCAGTCAGCTTAAGGTCCGGCTCTCTCAGCAGTCGACGGCGTAGCGACTTGGAGTTGCATTTGTCAATGAACTGATCTCGAATGTGGTCGTCCTCGTTGGCACCGAATTCGCACGTGGAGGAGAGCGTCTTAAGCCTCATGTAGTACTCATCAACAGACTCGCTGTCACGTTGCTCACATTGGCGGAATGAGTGTCTCTCGAATGCAACGTTTTTCTTTGGCACAAAATAGCCAGTCAAGGCTGACATAGCAGAGTTGTAAGATGTTCCCCCATTCAGCGTGGCAAAAAGCTGCTGCACATCTGGTCCGACGCAGTGAAGAAGAATTGCCCGTTTTGCTGCATCTTCTGTGACTCCCGTAGCGGCAATGTAGTACTCGAATGCCATCTTCCACTTCGACCAAGCATGCGATGCTCTGGCCGAAATATCGAAGGGTGCAGGCGGAGTAAGCATCCTCGTCGCCATTTTTATGTTTTTATGTGTGTGAGGATGAAGTCGGACTCTAAGACTCAGTGAGAAAATGAAGGAGGCATGACTGCTTTGCTCTGGAGTCAAAACGCAAGTGTGCTTTATTCATTGTTCTCCAGTATATCAATCCAACACATGTACATTTGATGTATCACTGTACACTATATCTACAAAACATGACCCGGTGACTTTCCGGTGTTGTTTACAATATATTGCTGATATGGTGTGATGAGGTGATGATGAATGACGGGGAGAGCGGAAAGGAAGTAGGAACAGAAAGTAGCTGTCGGCGTATCAAAGATCATGAAGAGAGAAAGAAACCAGAGAACGATAAGAACTTAACAGTGGACAAGTGTGGTGGAAGGGTGGCGGTGAGATGGCTGATTATGGAATGAATGGAACATGCTGTTTACTGCTACACCATAGATAGTCACAATATGTCTCGTGCAGACACAATAATGCCCAATGCATTCACTTTACAAACCAAAATCTTAACAAAATTTTGCAAAGGATGCACATATGAAGAGTTCGGTTTCAAAAGGTACTACATCCATAATTTCAAGTTCTGAGAAAAACGAGATTTTTTTAATTATCATATTTAACAAGCTCAGACTGGAATGATATTTCCCCCTATTATACTGCTAGGTGATACAACACTAAAACCACTCTCTGAGAAAATCCAGGTCCATTCATTTATTTTTTATGAATTAAACATTTTTATATTTTTGTGGATGCAGTACCTTTTGCAACCGAAAGTGGATGCAGTACCTTTTGAAACCGAAATTTCACATGCCTGAGATATATCTGGTGTGATGTTATGACGTGTTTCGCGGATTTATTTATCAGCAATGGTGTTGATGGGGATGGGATACGAGGTCAAGGGGGCCTAGGTAATTGACAATGCCCTGCCCTATTTAGCATCAAGAATAACAAACCAATGTGCATCGCTAATGCCCTACTTCTCCCTTGCTGACTAATGTTTTGAATGTCATTGGTCATAAGCAAGGGGGGGGGGATCCATTATGCGTGAACAGTTATAGATGGGGAGGGGTCACAATATCTCACCAGGTGATTTCTCTCTTCCATTTCCTTTTGTTTTTCTCTCACGAGCTTTATCTCAAGATTTCTTATCTTTTTCCTCTTTGAATTAAATTTTTGGCTATTTTTCTCTCTGTGAATTGTCCCTTCACGTGTCTCAAGAATACTGTATTCATTATCTTTTCTTCGTTTTTTTTTTTTTGCAATGTAACTTCTAAGGGAAAGGTGGAAAAGCAGCATCTGAATGTGCTGTATTTTCTCAACGGTGTAATTAAATTCATTACATGAATTTCATTCTTGTATTTTCTTTATCAGGTAAGATAAATTTGATAATCTAATAGCTTATCAAGACCGTCGATGAGTAATATGACCACCTATATTAAACGCACATTTGGTATTACCTTTGTGACATTGTATAAGCAAAAGGTGTCATTTACAAGAATGAATATAAATCTAGTGTTCAAAGCTGTATGTCACAATGTACTTTCAAGCCCTGAGGCCTGGTACTTGACATCATGCACGTATAGAATAACACAGCATACCCACAGGTAAAGCACTGTTGGTAGGGATGTCAGAATTTCATGCCGCTGTATACATCTAACAAAGTAACTTTGCTTTCAGACTAGTTGTCAAACACTTATTAGCTGTTAAGCTATTTATGTAAGAAATAGACCATACCTACAAAGTGTCTGTACTTTACTCTGGGGACAATTAATGGCTCAAACTCAACACACTGCTAGCAGTAACACACGGTACCGGTAACTAACAGTAGATGCAGTATGTGGGACTACATGAGAGTCTCGTAATTTCTCCAGTTTTCCCTTTGCTCTTGTCGACTGCTTTTAATTCACGACCCTTCTCCTGGGATGGTTTGTTTTGTCAATGAGTTCTCCTTCATTTTCCTACATTGCTTGATAAAAATGTAGTGAGTTTTTCAAGATATTGGTCAGATTTGCGTGGTGATTTTAACGGAAAGCCAAAAAGCCAGAATACAACCTCTTTTGTTTACAGATTAAGTCAGTAGACAATGGGAGAGGGTCAAGCCAATGCTGCACTCTGATTGGTCAATTTCCCGATGATGTCATTGGAGTGGATGTAGTACCTTTTGCAACCGAACTAAAATGGATGTAGTACCTTTTGCAACCGAACTGATTTTTGAATGTAATTTTTTAACACTTTCTGGTTGGAAATTCAGCTTTTCGTTATTATAGGTGTAAAGAGGTCCTAAAGATGAGTACATCAAGACCAAAAAGTGGATTTTGATGGAAAATGGAAGTAGTACCTTTTGCAACTGAGCTCTTCATATAACAGCTTGAATCACAAAGTATATAACAACATTTATGTAGGGCCTACAAATGAATTGAATGAAAAGAAAAAAAAAGTGTATACTTTGCAAGGATAATAAAAAAGTGATATGATGACCCTTAACACGTGCAAAAGTTTATAACGATATCCATAATCAACAGTATATTATACATTTTGAATCAATTGTTTACTGTTCTTAAAAACTTCATTAATAATCACGTCCTACTTAAATATTGCTGTTTTTTCTTAATCCGCATTCATATTTGGGTTTTGGTTTCCTCTGAAATAACTAGAAATGTGTGTTATAGGACAGACGAAAAAGTGACAAGATAAATCCGTCCATGTATTCGTAGAAATTTGGGGGAAAACTATTTCCTATAAAGAGGTAGTTCAGGTAGCCAAATACATGTACTGTATCTCAATAAGTGATGGTTTTAAAGCTTGGGATGTTTTTATTACGATGATTTCATATTTAGAGGATATATGATTTGAAACAGACGTGGATTCAAAGTGTTTTGACTCGGACTCGGTCTTGGATGACACTGGAATGTCTACTGATGACACGCATTGTATCACCGAAAAGGATTAAATCCCCAAAACAACAACAGTAATAGTCACTGGGTGGGGTGGTGGAGGAATATATCCTTCACACTATAAAAAAATGCCACATTCAAATATGAACATTATTTATCATTTCCCCTACTACGTCTATATTTGTTACAAGTTTTATGGATTAGACAGCACTATAATAGCTGCTCTGGAAATGCGATTCTTCTCAAGTTCGCTAATATGATTCTTTTTGACAAAAGTTCTTAAAGATTTCATTTTCAAGAGAATATCTTGACCAATCAGATTGCGATCTATAACTAGAGGATGTTAAAGGTTCATGGTCCTTCCTTACGGTCAAACAAGTTAAGATTAATATTGAATTATCAAAATAATGACCCGTTTAATATCATTTTGCTTCCTCTCCCTCCCTCTCTCTCTCTCTCTCTCTCTTTAAGGAACCGTCAAAGTAAAAACGTACAGCGTTCGCAGCGAGCTGGCATTAACTCCGACGGTAGCTGACCATGAGGGCGTCCTTCAGTGCAAGGTTCTCAGCAGCGAACAGACCAGAACATTGCAAGTCCAACGTAAGTATATTTCCTTTAAAACAATAATTTTGGGGTTGGAAAATATTGGGCAAATTCCGCATGATTGAGATAAGCTTTTTTGAATGATGTAATTCGAGGGTTATTCAAGATTGTTAGGCTACTTTATGATATTGTTTAATGGTTGTAAAAAGACAAGCCATCATGTTTAAGAATTCAGATCAAATAAAAAACTTTACTAATCCTGCAAAACACAGACAGGAGTAAAACACACACGCACTTTCCATGCATCACTTTGACGTTTCAGGATCTCACAAATTGTACTCTTTGATGTTCCGACGATATTCTAAATATTATATTTTTTGAAGCCCTCCTGCCGCAGTGCTGCAGCTCTCTCGCGTAGTATTATACATTAGACAAGGAATAGCCCAGGGATCATCTCTACCGATTTTTATTGCAAACGATTCAAAGAGCTCAAAAACCTGCCTGGACGAGACGGAATTCTCCATGTAAAGGATTTTATAGTCTCGAACAAACGAAATTATTACGTAAGACACATTTCCACAATGTTAGGACATTCCCTGTATAATTGGGACAGGATACATAATTACTCATCTACCGTTTCCGTTTGTGTAGACCATAGCAAATACTAACAGAAACGTTTGAATTAAGTCTAAAATGATTCATTCAATGTTTATGACCAACAGTGTATAAAATTAGATAGTATAACCTGAGGTAGACTTCAATCAGCAGTGACCAGACTAGCTGTCTGCCTTTGTTAACGTGACAGATGCCCCCGGGGATAATATCATCCTCATCCAGATCCGCCATCTCCAGGATGAACACGAAACCAATGACCTTAACATCAAGTGTCACGTCAACCCATGTGACCAACCATTTCCATCAATCAGTACATACGACATTGCAATCAATGACGTCATTCAGTCATCTTCAAACTCCCCTTCGGTGACCCTTGACCCTCCTCCCAGTGGATGCGTGAAAATCTCCTGCACCGGTGATAACGACATCGGTAGGACGACCACCACACAGACTTACTGTACGAAAAGCTGCGGTAAGAAGACATCTGCAATTTTGAATCCTCTTATGATATTAAGCACCAAATATCTATCAGACTCTAAAGCTATCCGAGATTTTGTAATACTTGATAGGGTCACTACATGAAGTAAGCTTTGGCTTAGGAACACTTGTAATTTGATGACAGTCATAACCACTATTGGGAGATCTGGAACTATTATCAGTGTCAATGTTCTACTGCCATTACAAGGATTTGAAATAAAACCAGCATAGACAAGTTGCAGAATTTTGTTTTTATTACTAGTGTCACCCCTCTGACTGCCTTTGGAGCGTAATTAGTTATAACATTGTAACTGCACGTCTTTCATTTTCACTAGAAACCAGTGGCGAGCCCCCCGCATCTGATATCTTGTCGATCAGGACTTCGGAGTTCCTAGGCAAAGACCGTCAGATGAATCTGCTAATCCTGTGCAGAGCGAACCTGAGCGACCAGTCGTACCCGTACCTCCATTCGTATTCAATTGGAGTTGATGGGACCATCCTGTCCAACGCGAGCTGGACCTCGGCCTTCTTGAGACCACGCCCAAACAGGTGTATTAATGTCACGTGTTCCGCATCTAATGGCGTCGGAACTACTTCCGTGTTGGCGAGGCACTGTCCGAGGGGTGAGCGAAAGGAAATTCAAAAAAGTATCTCTTTCTCTATCATCGTCTTCGCGTCATAAAGTGAAAGAGCGATTCCTTTTGTCAAAATCCTTTGCGGGAAATTTTTCTAGAAAATTTGGAGATTCGTTTGCAATGGTCTGAACTAATTTGGGACTTTATGCATTGGCGGCAAAAGCTTGGAATATATTCTGTGATTTACCGAATTCGATCTCTGCCTGGTAATATGGACTTTCCCCTTTTATCTTGCTTTAGCGCTTTTCCCTATTGTTAGAATCGCTTGACGTATACTAAACCATGAAACCAATTCTAGATAAACTTTACATGGTCATTATTACTTAATTAAGGAAACACTATATACATATCTCCTTGATTAAGTAATTATGTCGTTTCTTAACTTTATTAAGTCCTTTCCATTTGCCTGCTTTAGCACTGGCATTGTTTAATACATATTTCCAACACATGATGTCTATGAAGCCAGATACATGTATAATATTATGGTTAAAACAATAGATTATGTTACTCCTTGTCAATTTTGGTAAAGTTTCTCTTTTTTTGTATCACATCCCATGTATATCTCTTTCCATTTCTCAGACCCACCTGCGCCTAACATCATCTCTATCAAGGTAGAAGAAGACGAGGATAACTTGGGAACGAATCTCAATATCTCCTGTCACGTGGATCCGATCGATCAACCGTTTCCACCGATCGGCGTCTTCGAAATCACCGCTGATGGAGACATTTTGTCAAGATCAAACGCATCTGCAACGATCATGGAAGGTCAACCCAACCGGTGTATCGATATATCGTGTACCGGTATCAATCCATTCGGAGAGACGGTTTCTACGTGGAACTACTGCCCACTGACAACAGGTAGATTTCTTATAGCATCTAGTAATAACATGAAGGATAATAGATGATATTTCTTATTTGACAGAGAGTTCATGTTTAAATGTGTTGAATTACTTTTAAACATTTCGGCGTTTTGGTTTCTTTATTATGTTTTGCTTAGGCAAGTTTTATAGGCTTGTTATGGGTGGACATAAGTAAAATAAAAAGAAAACAAATGACTTGTTTGATTTCATATATTCTTTAAAGTGAGATTATTTTATGATTGAATATTATCTACTTTTTGTTTTGACTGAACTTATGGAGAATAGGTTTGTTCAGCTTTTAGATAAAGACAAATACATTGCATCTTCGCTCATAGGTCAAGCGCCCCGAGCGAGGAACATCCTCTCCATCGAGTCCCAGGAGATCAATGGGGAAGGAAGCCAGGTCATTCTCATTATCACGTGTCACATCAGTCTTCAAGACCAGCCGTTCCCACACCTTCACACTTACATCATCGGAGTCGACAACACCACGCTCTCCTCGTCCAGCTGCGCCTCGGCTCTCTTCAGACCACGCACAGGCAACGGGTGCATCAATGTCACGTGCTCTGGGACGAACGGGATTGGTTGGACCTACACCAGTGTTGAACACTGTCCAACTTTGGGCTCGGATAAAGGTATTAAAGTCAGCGCGAGGTACTCCGATGATGATTCAAATACCATCAAATAAACAGAGAAAATTATATAAAATGCTTAAAACAGAACACATTTGTATTAATTACAAAATACGTAAAGAAGTCATGGAGTGTTTTCATACACTCTAAATCTATTTATATATTTATCATATTTATAATTGTATTATTATATTTGACTCGATTATGTAAGATATGTTCTAATAGTCACATTCACTCGAAAGCAGGAATCAGTGTGTGTGTGTGTGTGTGTGTATTTGTGTGTGTGTGTGTTTGTTTGTCAGTTGTAGTTAACTCCTAAGAAACACTTAAAGACGGTGACAAACTTATACATTATTGCATCCTGTAGGTGATACGACCAGTTGTTGTATGTAAGTGGACGTGAAATCTGGGGTCTTACAGTCTGGACGCAGAGTGAAATTTCCCCGTAACGTCTTTGTATTTCTTTTTCGGTTCTGCCGAAGTAATTTTCACTCACTTAATATCTGGTCCTGCCTTACTACAGGTCCAATTGCTGGTCTTCGTCGAGGATTTCTTCAGCAACCGTCGACCACGTACGCCCTGCTCGTCGCCGTGTTCTTCCTGTC
Organism: Diadema antillarum; assembly: GCF_040938485.1. NCBI lineage: Eukaryota > Metazoa > Echinodermata > Echinoidea > Diadematoida > Diadematidae > Diadema > Diadema antillarum. The sequence goes on from NW_027271442.1 coordinate 98,646, forward strand.
GTCATTGACCTGTGCGACAGTAATAGTCAAGAGGAGAGAGACCACTGTGTTTTGAAAATTAAACACCTTGTAATACATTCCAACCTTTTTTTTTCATTGCTTCTGCTAAACTTATGTCTTCAGTCTGGCTTTCTTAATCATGACAGGGATAACCATGTTTGTTTTTTCGTCTATGATAGGATACTTTTTAGTTTTGCTTCATGTTCTTTCTTAAACACTACATCTGCGTCTTGGTGTAATCCTGCTTATTACAAAACCCCAGATGTTCAATTCATTTACGACAGGACGTTTCGATTAATATATTGCATGTGTATAGATTTCATGGTACTTGCTTGTTTTCACAAAATATGTAACATTGTGACTTGCTTTGAAAGTTTCAGGTTGAAATCTTTATTATTTTTTATAATGATAATAATAAACTTCTATAAAGCGTTCATGTTACGTAAAAGGATACTCATGAAGTTGTGAAAAGAAGCTTCTATGTTCTCTTCTTTCCTTATATAATTAGGCCCACCTGTTCATCATTCATGCCATGTGTTGTTTTATAACTATCATGATATTCATCTTTTTAATATCATTTAAAATTTATGACTTTGGAACTTGGTTAGAATAAGAAAAGGAAGATTTCTCAATTTTTTCCAACTCTTTTTGCTGTTTATTCTTTCCATTGCTTCTCAAAAAGAAAATGTAACAATATGATGAAAAAAAGATAAACCCTATTACCAAATATCTCTATTCATATTGCTTTAACCGTTGTTTATTTTTGTTTCGGACCTCTCTAAGTAATAAAATATCATAACACTGATATTGGAAAGTTGTTGAAGTATGAAAGATGTTATTTTGCTTAATTACTCTATGACTCCTGTATTGTTTAGTTACTTGTAACTGATAAACCGAATCTTATAACGTGGATCTATTTCATTTTATTGTGCAAAGGATGATACCCAGTAAAGATTGAGAATGATGTCTTTTTATCTGTCATCTGATTTCATTAATGTGTTATACTGCCAGGAATTTCTCGTATTGGTTCTTTTGTGTGTGTGTGTGTGTGTGTGTGTGTGTGTGTGTCTAAAATAAAATCATGACAAACTGATGGCATATTACCGACTCATGGGGAAGAGAGAGAGAGAGAGAGAGAGAACTTATAGTGATAAGTGCAATCCTGTATTTTTTAACACCTTTGTCACAATTTAAATTTTTTCTATCCGCAATCAAATGTCATATTTGTGTCCGAAAGTTTTGTCGACAATTACAGTTTGGGAGGTTTCAACGTATGGTTGTATATATGTGACCCGCTACAACAAAAGGATCCGAAAGTCGGGGGAGGACAATTTTCTGACATGATATTATTCCTTACTCTTCTACTTTAATTTCATATATAGCACAACTCATAAAAGTACTCGGTTGCGGAGTATCGATGATTTTATTAGCACATGTCAAGTGGTCGAGGAAATCAGAGTTTCGAGAAAAATGCCTTCAAAGTTTTCCTCTTGACACTATCATGATCAAGGGGAGGCGAGACAGTTTTCACCGCTTGACAATAGAAGGCATGCTCCTAGCGACCTCCGCGATGTTCATTCAAGCTTAGCGCCAGCGGTCTGCGCACGACAAATCGATGATCAGGATGCCTTGCACTGACCAATAAGATCACTCCCTCGTCGCTATGGGCAGAGTCTAGCTGCGGCTCTAAATACAATCTTCGGACACGTTTCTGTTACGTTGAAAGTCGGAAAATCGAGGGCCCAGAAAAACGCTGATTTCTTTCCTTTCCTTTGATTATTTAGCTTCGAAATTTCGGCAGATGATAAACAAAACACTAGACTACAAAATTATGCCGAAAACAGAAATGCGATTGTTTTGACCAATTTTAATGATGTGACTTAAAAGTTGATTTTCTCGGCTCACTCGTTAGCGACTTTAGGATCCTTTTGTTGTAGCAGGTCACATATATATATATATATATATATATATATATATATATCATATACATGTATATGATTATAATACGGATGCATACATGCACACATTCGTATATGCACAAATTTAATGTATGCCTGCCCAAGTAGGTGTATGATTGCCTGTGAAATTCAATTCTTGTATCTGTGTGCACAAATGGTGACTGTCTTTGTATGTAGTATCGTGTGCATTAAATAGAGGAAGTAGAGTGAGATTATTCACACTGAGGAATCTGATGATGACAAAAGTCAACAAAAACCGGTAATATGGCGAGCAGTGAAAACAAGATCAGTGAGACATTAGATGGTACAAGGGTAAAGTATCATGTCAACAGACTGGGAGAAATAGTGTAGGATTTAAGAAGCTACATGATCGGATACTCCAGTCACTTGAATAGCTCGTACATTTTCACAACTGATACAATTTCAACATCATTCCCCGCAGATCGCTAAGATTTGTCCTGATATCAACGTTGTTTGTCTATCACTCCTTCCCAATTCCTTTTCTTTCCTCTTTCGTAGTATTTTCATTAAAAAAATATACATCTTCATAAAAAAAATATGAACGTGGGACACGACTTTATGAGTAGGCTTTGTAACATATGTTGTTAATCGCGTCGTGAAGCAACCGCACGGATAACATTTACTGTAATTTGTTCAAGTGGCAATGTTATGCTTTTTTTAATGTTTAAGATCGAACAACATTCCCAGTAACTTTTGTTGTGCTTGATAACTGTGAAGCCCCTATAATCTCGCAAATTATTTCAATTTCAATTTCAATTTCAATTTATTTTCATACTTCTCAATGAAGGAATGTACATCAAATATAATAAAAACATAGTGAATCATAATATCCGGCTTGGATGTACAGTAAATTAATGTAAGAATATAAAACATATAGTGGTCAATCATCGTACGTTTGGTTCTATGTATAACGCTAAATAAACGCAAATTATGATTTCAAAACTCCCAAAACGTGAATCCCATTGCACAAACCATATCATTATCTTTTCATATAACATTTTTTTTTCAATCTGTCTACCATTCAATCAATCTTTTTTTTTAAATTACCAGATAATCACCACTATGTGTCATCCAGTTACTTGCTACGAAACGTTTTGTCGTTAAGCTATATCATACTTGAAACACGAACAAAGTAAGTGTGGTTTTTCTCCGAACTCCAAAAAGCAGATACAAACTAGGCAATAAATTTAATTTATTAGGCTTGTTTCACACATATTTGTTAAAGCTTGATGAAAGTAATCGATGTGTTTTATTTATCATCATTATGTGTGCATAGCTTTGTTCTAACACTTAACATGAGTATGGTACAGACACGGATGTGGAATCAAAATCTGTAGTCATTCAGGAAAGTATAAGATGAAGAGGGCATCAAATGACAATACAACAGAAGGGTCAGATGCCGCTTGAATAAAAGGTAAAATAAAACAAGAGTGAAAAAAGAGATGACCCATCACTTCACGCGGAAGAATATTGTTCATTTCATATGTTAGTTGCCTCTTTCGCGTGCATATACATGAACCTATGACTCGGGAAAAACAAGGCAATTCCACTACATAACGTTCTACTGGGTTTAACAGCGACTTTGTGGTAAAAGAATTAGACAAGTTTATACCTTGGCAGCGGCAAATCTTACAGCATCTAAACCGTCACAGAATTCGTCCTCATTTCGAAAGAGTGATACTCACTTTGTTTTAGGTGTTGGAATAATCTCTATCAAACTACTCTTTTTTTTTCTTTGAACAGTAATGTTTTTATTCCAGATATACATTTCTCATTGTTAAGTCACGCGGTTAAACTGGATGAACTATTGAATACGCTGAGATTTTTTTTATTGCATTGCTTGTTTCCTTTCGTGCTCATTTTATATCATTATGTTGTTTTTTGTTGTCCAGTTTAGAATACAGCATTTAAATACAGGTATGCTTAATAAACCTAATTTTCATTCTATCCAGAAGGTAGAGAAGAATTCTCATGTTATCGACGGATCGAATCACAATGATTGACCACCGAGCGCTGATTCAAGTCGGGATTCTTCTCATCAACATTCAACTCATTGGTAAGTAGTACGATATTTTTTTTAATCTAATTTATACATTATTTAGCTGTTGCATTATCACAATTTGTTATCATTGAATTGATATTCACTTCTGTAGACAATTACAAAGTCTGAAGCAAAAAAGAAAATGAATTGCTGAAAGATAAAGATTTGCTGTGAATCGACAATCAAATAGATTATCAGATGAGGGTATCGAAATTGGAAAACCGATAAAAACTTATTTTAACTTTATTGCTTTTATTGAGTGTGAAAAATTGATTTATTGTATTCTTTCAACTCTATTGTTGATTTTATGGCAATTTCTGTAATGTTATTTGAGGAGAAGAGTCATTCTTCTGACCTAATTTAGTTGTGGTTGTGAACAATATCTGTAGTTTCAATAATAGATGCATACTAACAAATGGGTATAGAAAAGATTATCATCATGTATAATTTTATTTTGGATCTATCAAACGATCTTCCTGTATTATTTTTGTAGCTGGAATGACGTTGAACCTCGAGGTACCCTCGCTTCTACGGGCTGGCCGTGAAGTCACCGCGGTTTGCACAGGAAATGACGTATCAGGCTCGGCTGTACCGACTTGGCACTTTAATGGCGTTCAAATCACAAACGGCTTTACTACCACCAGCGAAGTCATTGAACCAAATATAGTACCACCATTGCGCGTTAGACAGAATGACGATTTTTAAAGCAATGGACTTTAAGATCTGTCATTCTCAAGAATCTTAGACACTCAATGAAACAACTTGATGGCACATTTTATGTCTACGGGATTCTCGGACCAGCGTAAATATCCAGACTTTTGCACCTCAGATTTGACGCCAGTTTCTGCTCCTCGCTTCCGCGGCAGCGTATATCACATCTTGGCGTAATGTAATATAACATTTACATATACTTTATGAAACAGCTAGAAATGCTACACACACACACACATACACACACATGCACACATACCCCCCCCCACACACACATACACATACACACAAACACACACACATACACACACACAATGATCACGTGGAGATATGGGAATGTAATTTTCCCTCTTGTTCTGTATAATAATGGCGTCAAACAATCATTGCATAGGGATTAATGTGACGTCGTCTCTATAAGAAAGTGTTATAGTCAGCATAAATCAATAATGAAAGGAACAAAAGAAAATTTAAATGTTTGAAGTTAGACTAATTACAGTTATATAATGACTCTGTCTTTTGCATGGCTTGGGCTGTAATTTAAGGAGTCAGAGTTTTTCCTGTCGGTGATACTAACTGTGATGCCTGATTTATTTTAGAAAATACAGACACAATTGCAATTAAATTGGTTTTTTTTTTCTGTTTGTAATGTATTAGTATATTCTAGTGATATTGCATTATTCTCGTTTCAATAAAAAGTGAAATTTGCGAAAGGGAATGACAATATTCAGGAGAAATAATTATGAAGAACCCTTCGAAGTTGAATCAGCTCACCAAGACGGAAGTTACCTTTCACCTAGTGAGACACCCTCGATTGATATCCACGCACTTCTTCCGAAGATAATGCTCTCATTTCAAGTAACATGATTTTAAAAGAAGGACATTTAGTTTATCTACCAACACACACGAGCTTTAGGCGATGATTTTATGGATTATAGACAAAATTGAGTGTAACATTCGTCTTCCATACATCAGAGCTGAGATGAGTGAAAGGAAGAAACTTGACAGACTGTCAGCGGACACACTAATTTGTGTATATATAGGGAGTACCTGAAAATTAGAGAAAAATGACTGAGAAACTCCTTCTACAAGAAAACATACTAGGAAGGTATTTGAAAGCAACCTGCACCCTGATAATAATGTTGTTGCTTGCAGATGATGAATTATCAATGAAACTACATTAAAAAATTGACTAGCATTTCGTCTGTTTTCGGATAATGGATATCAAAGGAAATTTTGTCAGCTCCAAAACAATGCAAGGAAATTCAGCTGGCAGTATGAGAGTAGGCGTGGTTTGGCAGCCTCAGCTAAGTATCCGATATCACAATCAGGTTAGTTTTGGCAGTTGCGCAGTTCTTTCCCTTATGTCAAGTCACTTTTAGGGAAACTTATTATTTCTCCTTTTCGGATTACAATTAAACTATATCTAACGAAACCAGTGCATACACATAGCGAGGATCTTTCTCTTGTGTGAAAAAATAATACTTTGCAATACTACCCATTCTTATTTACAATTATTTCTCCCTCCCTTCTTCATCTCTCTCTCTCTCTCTCTCTCTCTCTTTATCATCAACATCTCTGCAGCCAGAAGACGACTTCAGCCATTTTCAATTAAATCGTACAACTATGATAATTTCCCAACCCCTATACCCTCAAAAACACAAATATGACAAGTCTTTCTGACCCTTGCAACAACGATTTGGATCGCATTAATGCATCTGTAACTACTGCCCTACTTTGGCAAAAGGAAGCAAGTGACAATCATCTCATGAGAATGTTATACTTGCTTCCTTTTTCCAAAGTATAATAGATTAATCTTTGTATAAAACTTTAAAAAATGGCAAAAGGAAGCAAGTTACGATGATATCATAAGGATGTTACTTGCTCCCTTTTGCCAAAAAAAAAAAAAAATAGATTGTGTTTGAATATAAATGATTTGGCAAAGGGGAGCAAGTTACAATAATCTTATTAGGTTGTAACTAGCTTTCTTTTGCCATTTTTTCCATGTAATGTTGTGCACTTGCTTCCTTTTGCCATCCGAATATCTCAGAAATGGGCCAAAATTGCAACTTTTGGATTTTTCAGATAAATGGAGCATGCCTCATAACAATATGCCAAATGAATAAATAAGTCAATATCCATAAAAAAAAATGTCGCTTGCTTCCTTTTGCCAGAGTAGGGCAGACTAGAAGTGCATATCTGGCATATCTCTGAAATCCTTGAAACATACCGTACTATTTTTTTTCGTAGAAACCTTACACAATGGTATATGAAATAAAATACGTGTTATATAAAGCAGCAAACAAGAACCAAGAACCAAGAAATATAAAAGAGAAAGTCACTGATAAGTTGGCGTCCATGAACCACTGTTTTTACTACTCCAAGATACAGCGCATAGTGAGTGATTATTGTTACTGATACTGCCAATCAACCATGAACCACTATTTTTCCTAAACCAAGATACAGCGCGTAGAGAATAATAATCCTAACCGACACTGCCAATCAAATTTCCGTTCACGCCCACAATGAAAATGAATTTATCCGTATTCTTGTAAGAACCCAATGCGAACGTTGATCGGATGTGAACTTTGACCGACATTCAAGAGAGCGAAACAAAACGGTCAGATTTTTAAATCTTCAGAAACGCTGTCTACGTTAGGCTTATACTGCAACTTGGCCCTAAAGAATCACTCTTCAGAACCATACAGCATACGTTGTCATTCCCGTATTCATAATCATGAAAAATTTGCTTCTTTTAAGGCATGGTGGTAAATAATTCCAAGTCAGACATTTGACAGGTTATGAGGCTTCGATAACGGACCCTCTACACTGTGATTAGACTGACCGCAAATATATTCAAAGAAATAGAGAAATGCAAACAAACAGTGTTGAGAATGCCTTGAGTGTAGACTAGTCTAGGACGCTGTACCTTAAACTTGAAAGACTGACCAGATGTTGAATAAAATGGCCTTCATTGGTGTTGGGAGACATTCGGTTTCTGCCCATTGCTCATAAAGGTTACAATTAACATTATTGTACCAGCCGAAACTTGTGTTCTTGAGGTTACAAAAAGTGATCACTGCAGAGTCTGAAGATCTGGAAATAAAAGGAAAAAGAGCAATCGATGGGATGCTTCTTGTGTAACACATAGGCAATCAATTGCAAGCTTAATGAATGCTATATGCAGTCGAAATGAGCACAATGAAAAAGATATCTGTCTCACTACGTCAAACTGGAAAAGCATTGCCGGCTGAAAACGGAAGTGAACTTTCACCTGCAATAACTAGTAGTCACAGAAACAAGCATTTTAAAACCACTTGGGGTAGAATTTCCTTCATTTATAGGATGTGTCTGGTATCTGAACACTTGTCCATCTTACCTGATGTGATATAAGTCCATCAGGTGTGTAGTTTTGGGTTTATGAGTATCTTTGCCATCCTCCTCCATAGAACGTGCTGGTAGAGTGATAAGTGACATGATATAACGTCCCCTCTACATTGTGAGTAGAATGACCGCCTTACAATTACTTTTGCTCAGTTTTACAGTTTGATGTCTACCATGTGTAAGAATGACTCTGAATATAAGATTAAGTAATATTGATGGTAGAAGCAATGAGAGTTCCTAATACAGTAGATACAATTTAACAGTCTTTTCAGGTTTATTTTCTGCCATTTCAATCCACCAGAAGTGTTTCCTGTTTGATCCCCTGTCTCACGCAAGTCTTGCAAGTTTCCACAAAATGAAGATATTAACAGAAGCAATCATGATAATTGTTCCTAGGAAATGAATTATGACAGGTTTGCTGACCAGTATCTGATTTTCTAGGGGAGGTTTTAAATCCTGAGAGACGGAAGTGACAGTTCATTTCTCCTTCGAGTTCATGTGTAAACATGACGCTATTAACAATTATTGCAACTGTTGCAGCAAATGACTGGTGAGGAAAAATCCCGATATTTCCCCTTCATCCACACTCTTAAAGAAATCGTAATTTGAGCTCGATATGAAGATGATTTCTTGTGGTATGGATGACCAGCATCACTGACTGACAAAGGGAGAGGAAGTCTAAAAATACATCGGCCATGCTAAATTATTGCTGTAGCGGTGGTACAAGTACGTGCCCCGGCTATGCGGGTGAGTACATGCGGCTTAATATCTTGACAACGTTCCAAAACACACAGCAGACATGCAGGGCAAAGAGAAACAGACATTGATTATCCTTTTTCGTTCTCCTTCCTTTTTATTAGATGAACAATAGTATTGATAAAGTCAGTGTTCATCGAATGTTTAAAGATATTTCCATACCCAAATTATACACAAAAATGATTATAAACAAACACACACACATTTCATTGCGTTAGTTTATCGATTGATGATCTTGATTTCTAATACAGACATTTTGTAAGCGAATTTCAAGTTGAGATACATGGCAGAATGATACGTCACAATATGCATGTTTTTATTCATCTTCTTCGTGGTTGATTGTGTGATAATATGTTGTGTGTTGTGTGAATATGACTAGTCTGTGGCATGAATTCCCCACTATGTTCTTCCAGTGCGGCTGGTTGGTGGATCAAGCGAAAGGGAGGGCCGAGTTGAGATAAGGTGTAACGGGCAGTGGGGCACGGTTTGTGACGATTGTTGGGATATCAACGACGCTCACGTCGTATGCAGAGATCTTGGCTACCCATCGGCCTCAGCTCATTACACTAACGCACACTTCGGACAGGGATCTGGACCAACTTGGCTTGACAACGTTGGCTGTACTGGAACGGAAACCTCTCTTCAACAGTGTCCTCGACCATACTGGGGATGTGAGGACTGTCGTCACAGTGAAGACGCCGGAGTAAGGTGTGAGGGACACCGTAAGTTTGAATCTTTAATTCGCAAAAGTCAACTTCCAGCCCTTCATGATAAAGGTATTATGCATAATCAATAATACATGCATAATTTCATGGAAGTGTATCTGAGAACCTACGCAGTTGACGTTTTCCCTTTGTGTTTTGACATTTGTACAAGATATACTTGATATAAAGACCAAACAATGAAGCAATTCGGTCAACAAGATCATGCAAAAATTTCAAAGCATACTTGTAATACATATATGAAAATATTAATCTTTGTACGTGATTGGCAACATAATGTCTAATTAAAGTTAAATGACCCAATTTAGATATCAATTCGCCAGATGCTAGGCTTTAAATCAATATGTAATTGACCTACTTCATTCCAAGGAATATATATAAAAGAAATAAAATGAAAATCATAAAAGTGTACAGGTTATAAGGCAAAAGTTGGCTTTACATTACATGTGGATTTTTCTTCCCTTTATGATCTCCGATTTTATACTTGTAAAGTGATGACGGACGACAAACATTGATAAGATTTTTTCCCCCAATAAGCGTCGTATCATGGTAGATAGGAGTAGTTTTGACTGTGTGTGTGTGTGTGTGTGTGTGTATGTTTGTTTGTGTGTGTTTGTTTTCACAATTTCTTTGGGACAATGGCAATGGAAATCTTTTTTTCGGGCGTTTTGACATTGGTAGCATATTCTCGAGTGTACTTATGATAGCTGTTTGAAGTTGAATGGGTATTTAGATTGATCATGAAGTTTCTGGTTCCAGTGCCTTTGCAGCACTCGGGAGTTGTTCTCTCTAATTGAGGCAAAGCCTGTTGACATCGTTGCCTAGTCCTTTTGAGGAGATTTAAAGCCGTCTCTTCCGTGAGTAATTACTTGTAAGCATGTATTGTCTTTTCGACGAAAAAACAAACAAACAAACAAACAAACAAACCACAATTACATGTAAGTTTTTTTTTATATGATATGCATATATATGTATATATATTTATTTATTTATATGTATATATATATATATATATATATATGAAGAGTTTGTTTGCAAAAACCGATAAGTCCATATTTGTCAAATGGAGATATTTGCGATTAAAGGTCAAGAAAACTAAAGAGAATAATAAGAAAAATTTTGCTTCTTTTAACCATAACTTCAAAAATGTATCTTTATATGTAGTGACCAATATATCATCTAAAAGGTATTATTTTGTACTTTATGACAGAGACCGTACTCCAAAATCTTCAAAAATGGACTTATCGGTTTTTGCAAACAATCTCTTCATTTATATATATATATAATTATATATATATATATATATATATATATATATATATATATATATCTTATGACATATACAATGTTGCTGTTTTATAGTTCTGGATATATTTGAAATGTATATTACTTGGTATCTTCAGAAGGTCTTCAGTCTAAATTTTTCTAAGACACAGTTTGTGTTCCTCGAGTGGCTTCATTTTAATGGGTTAATTACATGCAATGATTTCATGTGCTATATGACATCATCACGTACCATATATAAAGATAACATTAATCTTCTGCTTCAATCCATCATTCACATCCCTCGGTTTGCGAAAACTATAGAAAACACTCGGCAAAGAGTGATTAAAATAGCATACAACAAAAGAAAATTTCAGGTCTCAGGATGAATGTAACAGAAGTGATAAGAATTGTCCACCTTCATATTTGGAACTTCCAGTAATCATCAACAAAGTAATGGGTTCATGCAATGAGACGTAGCGCGGCGAGGAGACGGTATAGTCTACTGGTAATTAGTGAACGGTTTGAAGTTGTTTCTGCTTTTCAACATTGAAAAGTCTAGTACACATGCACGTGTTGACCCGGCGTTGGAAGTGGGCTTCAGTGTCGTGACTCAGACTCTGCCTTGGACAAGGCTACATTATATTACTCTCATTTAATTATTTTCTTGTCAATTCTTTTTTCTTTTTTCTTCTTTTTTTTTTGGGGGGGGGGGGTCGTTTATATGCATACCCGTGATCAAGTTACAACCGAATTGAATTGTTGACACAACAAACCGCGAATGTTATCTCGGTTCCTTTCTCTGTTTTAAAGGAACCGCCAACGTAGATACGTACAACGTTCGGAGCGAGCTGACATTAAATCCAACAGCAGCGGACCATGGGGGCGTCCTACAGTGCAGCCTTCTCAGCAGTGAACAGTCTAGAACGTTACAAGTCCAACGTAAGCAACAAATATGCCTTTAAGAACAGGCTGTGCCAATGATATCATGAATATAAATGCTCCTTGTATATGTGACCCTGCACCTCAAAACAAACAAAAAGTCGCCAGACATGAATTTTTTAGTTAAGACCATATTCTGAAAGAGCAGACTTTAAGCTTTAAAATGATGTATAACTCAAATCAAATGGACTCTCCTAACCTATATAAATATTGGAAAGAAAGCAAAAACTCGGGAAAAGTGTGAACTGAGAAAAGAGGCTCTGAAGTACAGTGTCTATTCAAGCGCTTAATCTTTACCAAACCGTGCTGTCTGTGCGATGAATGGGACAAAAAACAACAATGAAAGGATTAATGGATTAAACTGAAATTAAGAATGCCTCATTAACACATTTTGTACATAATTAATGTTAACTTTCAAAGCAGTAGCACTATCCTTTCAAAAGTTATTAGATTTGAAAATGAAGAGTGTGGACAAGGTTTTTCAGAAATGAAAAAGGGATTCTAAAGACACACCTAATCACACTATTCTACCAAAAATGTTCGAGATTAACTGCTAAAAAACACACACTTTCCTGCCCGTTTTATGATACCAAATTTTAGCATAATGTAAAAGAAGACCCGCTCTTTCAGAAAATATGAAAAAGTCAAGTTCGGCTAGGTTGACCCATTTCACTTATTTTCAGTCCTCACGCAAAATCAGTGTGTGCGACTTCATGCTCGTTTTGAGGTGCACGGTCACGTATGTACGATTCCCTCTTTCATCTCTTTTTTTAGCTTATTTTTGGAAAGGAAATACTCATCCAAAATTTCGTGCTTCCTTCCGGTTACAATATACGTTAACATATGTTAACAAGTTAAGAACTCCAATCTTCCTAGGTACAACTCTGAATATTTCCCCAATTGATATGCAAAAAGTGTGTGGGGGGGGGGGGTGGAACCGACCGTCATAAACACACAATCAATTATACAGTAATCCATTTCGCAGTTAGCTTTTGTGCGCACTTTGGAAATGACTTTTTTTTTTCTCAGATGGTTAAAAACTTTCCTCAATGTCAATGCGACATACAGCATACGCTTGCCCAATGTAATAAGTAATGGACTCTATATTCACACTAAGAATTAACTTGTGTTTATCTGTTGAAGGAAAGGGCTCATAAATCAATAAAGCATTCAGTTCCGATCGATAGTGTGAGGTCTGTGATGCAATTAGGTCACACGAATGCATATTTTTGAAGGCAATATACCCTTAACCAGCCTTTAATCTAGGGTTACTTGAATAACTAATCTTCATAAACCTCCTGGTTACATGACAGACGCTCCCGCAGACAATATCATCTCGATCAACATCGTTGATGACGAGGACGGACAAGAAACTAATGGCCTCAGGATCACGTGTCTCGTCAACCCCAGTGACCAACCATATCCACCAATCGGGACATACGAGATTGCAATCGATGACGTCATCCGGTCATGTTCAAGCTCCCCCACCGTGACTCTTGACCCTCCCCCTCTTGGATGCGTAGAAATCTCCTGCACCGGTATCAACGAGATCGGCAGGACGACCACTGCACCCCGGACTCATTGTGTGAGGAGATGTGGTAAGTGAATATGTACAATTATAGATCTTGTGATGCACCAAATCTTTTCACATCCAGAATGAAAGGATATCAAAAAATCCGCAAGATTCATCTTAGGAGAGAGAGGAAAAAAATGCTTTCAAACGGGTCAGTGTTTAAACGTGCAATAGATGAATTTATAACTTTACGTTATGAATTTCAATTCGTCGCAAAGTCTGTTTTAGTTTTGGTAGATCTGTGTAGATTCCAGAGTGCTGGCCATACTTATGATTTCCTGATATTTTCATCTTGATCTTCTTTTCTTTTCTTTTCTTATTTGATTTGGTTTTCAATGGAGGAAAACGAGCGATTTCATAGTACATCTTCTCGGATAAAGAAAAAACAAAGATGTATTACCACATCACTCGTCTTCCTCAGTCATCCTTTTCGTGCCGGGGACTTTTGGCGGTGTGTACTAGCATTATGCCACAGCATTTTCTGTGCCAATAGCTACTCTAAAAGGACGGAAAAGGTTAATAATGAGACGACGGGTATAGCAAACTCTGTTTTGTTGTCATTGGGGACAAATATGATTATCCAAGCTGAATTCACCTGGATTGGCTCTTTTCATTCCAGGACACACGAAGCTTTGTTTTGTTTCAGTTTCTGTATTCTGACACGATCCTGACATGGCTGTGGATGTCCCGTTGTCGGGAGCAAGAGGAAGATGAAAATAGTATACTTTTGGGGGTGTTTGTATGAGTGTGTGTGTCTGTCTGTTTTCTCGCGTTTGGGTACACCTAACACAGTACAGTAGTCATCAGGGACGACCTCTATTGTTACGGTCAGATATGCATTAACAGGACTACATAAACTGGAATTTCTTTGTGAATAGCATGAATATGGCGTCTGTTCTGTTTTTCTTCTTTTTTTGACGCAATTTTGTATCCATTCATCCATTCTTGGATTGTCTAATGCTTCAAGAAATGCTCAAGAATTCGTTCATTAGAAAAATAATGTGTTTTTTTTTCTTCTGTCTCATGCTGCTTAACAAATATCCCTCTTATTGCAAGTGTCACGTTTAAAGCAAGATTTCTGCAATGACGACACTAATATCACCACACCTAACACTGCAACTGCCTTCGTTACCTTTCAGAGACAACCAGCGGCAACCCTCCAGCAGCGAACATTTTGTCTATCGAGACTCTGGATTTCCAAGCTAGAGATCGTACGATGAATCTGCTAATCATTTGCCGCACAGACAGACACAACCAGCCGTTCCCGTACCTGAATTCATATGCAATTGGAATTGATGGGACCACCCTGTCCAACACGAGCTCATCTTCGGCCATCCTCAGGCCACGCCCAAACAGGTGTTTAAACGTCTCGTGTTCCGCATCGAACGGTGTCGGTATCACCTCCACGTGGGAAAGGCACTGCCCGAGGGGTGAGCAGTGGGGAAATTTACAGAATCGACGTTTTCTTCACATTTTGTCCCATATCTTTTGTAACAATATGATTTCCTCCCGTCTTTACGGAAGCTTTTAAGCGCCATTCTCTTTGACAACATGACGAGATACTTCATTTTGTCAAGTCGACTTATTATTTCATATCATGTCGACATATCAAGATATGTTATTTACCATGTCGACTTATCAACTTAGATATCAAAGTCGCCATGGTGACATAGATTATCTCGCCAGGTCGACTTCCTAAAATGTGTATATCGACTTGGCGACATAAATACGTGAGAAAAAAAAATCCGGATAAGTCGAAATATGATCTTTTATTGTTACAAGTGTTATCATTTTTATGAGCATGATTAAATAAAGTACTAGTAATGTAAATTGCATACCTACCATTACAGGTCTATGGTCCGTCGGGTAATCAAACTTGGGTTTGCCTGAACCGCTATGACGTCTCCTTGGCCGAGCGGTTAAAGGCGTTGGCGTTTCATGCCAAAGACCCCGGTTCGATTCCCGGCGGAGACCATTTTTTTCAACTCTTGCACTTTTTCCGAAAAGGGGGAACAGTGTGAGGAATAATAATGTTAAAGCTAGCTCCTTCCTTCCTCATATTTCACATATATATATATATATATATATATATATATACGTATATATATACATAATTCATGCAAAAAAAGTAATACTCTCTAATCATAAGTCTATTGCTGGTTAATTTTTGTCACATATTCGTCGGCTTTTAACGCTTGTCAACTGACAGATGCTCCGGCGGACGATATCATCGTGATCCAGATCGCTGACCATGAGAACGGGCAGGAGATTGATGGCATCAAGATCACGTGTTTCGTCAACCAACGTGACCAGCCATTTCCACCAATTGAGACATACGAAATTGCAGTGAATGACGTCATCAAGTCAGCTTCAAGCTCCCCTTCCGTGACCCTTGAGACCCGTCCGAGTGAATGTGTTGAAATCTCCTGCACCGGCATCAACGACATCGGTAGGACAATCACTACAGAGACATACTGTCCAAGGAACGATGGTAAGTCAGTATGTGTGATCTCAGGGTGAGAATCTGTCCTGTTTCGCTTCATTTTCATCCACTTTCCACCGTGATACCAAGGAGGTGGACGAGGTCTCTTCCCACCTCCATTGTGATTCTCCCTGTTGTGGTGCATGATAATTATGTGTATGATAACCACAGCTGTGGAGTTGACATTTTACATTATTTCAAACCTTCAATGAAGTGGTATGTTTTTTTAACGCTACGAAAAGCCTTATACTAATCTAACAATTCAGTTATGGCAGTTGCCCAGAGTTTTTAATTCTGTCTTTGTCACATGTAACATAAGGATTATGTCATGCCCTCCAAAAGACTCCAAACGTTCGAGTGTCATTTTTGTTTCTAACACGTTATATGGGGTGCTAGGTGAAACTTTTTTACCTTTGTTGATTTGTATCATTTTTTTTTCTAAAATCTTGTGTCAATGTTTAAAGTTCGTCTCTCTGGTTGGGCACATTTCTTTGAGCGTGTGTGTGTGTGTTTTGATATATTTTTTTTTAATTGATTGAATATTGTAACTTTTATGTAGGTTATGAAGATTTTTCGCTGATTGAAGTCTGTGGTTTTTGGTGCTTCAATATCTTACTGTGTCCACGAAAACTATAAAAATACACACACACACACATACACACACACATACACACACACAAGACGTAATAACGATAGAAATGATCGTAACAATTTTTCAGTTATAATAGTATGCAATATAAATATCTTTACAAATCCGATATCTCCGAGATACATGAAATACTGTACAGAGTTACCACATGCCACACCCTTCGAAACTTTTCATTATTTTGATGACGGATATCATCCACATAATGAGTTTTACAGTTTTTATGAGTGTCACTGCTGTGCTCCAAATGCGAAAATTAACAATAGCACTAGCATACTTCTGTAGTAACTGTCATTCCTTTAACGATCTCTGGAACACTATAATAATAATAATAATAATAATAATTGCATTTATATGGCGCTTCATACTGACGTTCCTAAGCGCACTATTCTCCCAATTATTGTTACGGATGTATTTATCTACTCGTAGAAACCAGTGGTGAGCCTCCAGCAGCTGATATCTTGTCGATCAAGACTTTGGAGTTCCTAGACAAAGACCGTCAGATGAATCTGCTAATCCTGTGCAGAGCAAACCTGAGCGACCAGTCGTACCCGTACCTCCATTCGTATTCAATTGGAGTTGATGGGACCATCCTGTCCAACGCGAGCTGGACTTCGGCCGTCCTGAGACCACGCCCAAACAGGTGTATTAATGTCACGTGTTCCGCAACTAATGGCGTCGGAATTACTTCCGCTACGGCGAGACACTGTCCGAGGGGTGAGCCTTAGGAAATTAAAAAAAGATTATCTCTCTCCCATGGTCTGCTTGTCATACAATTATGCTTCAACCTGTATTTTGGAACAATGTTTTCAATAATTTGTAGTAATTTAGAGTCGGGGAATCTCTGTGATTTACCGAATTCTATTCCTTTTCGGTATGGTGATCTTTTCCCCATTTGTCAGTACAAATCGGGCCAAAAAAAAAAAAGAGCAAACAATGTTTATGACTGCAAACGGATGCCATTTACAATGAAAGTCGTGCAAAGAATTCGTTGTTCTGCTTAAAACATTTTACTCATTACTTTAGTATTCATACATATTGTATGCAAATATAAATGTATATTATACAAATTATTCAATAGGGCAACTTAGATTCACATTAAGTTTGCTTTTATTTTGGACAAATTATTATATTTCACGAGCCAACAAATCATAGATTTAAGCATTCTATTGGCCCGAAAAGACCACCACTGGCCAGAAGTTAGGGCTGAGCTTCGAATAATTATATACAAATATAAATTTAATTAACAAACAATCTATTGTGTACTTGTAAAACTTTGATTGTGAATTTCTGTTTTGATAAAATCAATTCATCTTCGACCACATCTTTCTCTATTCCTCAGACCCACCTGCCCTTGATATCATCTCTATCGAGGTAGATGAAGACGAGAATATCTGGGGAACGAGTCTCAATATCTCATGTCACGTGGATCCGATCGACCAACCGTTTCCACCCATCGGCGTGTTCGAAATCACCGCTGATGGAGACATTTTGTCAAGATCCAACTCCTCTTCAACGATCATGGAAGATCAACCCAACCGGTGTATCGATATATCTTGCACCGGTATCAATCAATACGGGGAGACGATTTCTATGCGGAATTATTGTCCACTGAGAACAGGTAGGTTTCTTATGGGTTCTGATTATAAAGAAGGTGACACTGCCACTGAGAACAGGTATATGTTTGGTATGGGTGTTGGTTATATAGAAAATGGTAACAGCATATCTTGAATGTCTGAAAGTCTGTGTATTAATGTATGTATATGCTTTATATGTTTTGTGCTCTGTATAGTCCGTTTTTTGTGGAGATTATAGGAAAAGGAAAGAGCGAAAATTGAATGAAATGTTTGAATCGATATCTGCTTTAAAGTTAGATTCAAATTACATGATTGATGTTATGTTTTGACACAATTTGTCGAAGAGAGGCTTGTTGTGATTAATGTTGCTTTGCTTTGGGATGAAGACAAATCAATTATGTTGTTCTTTGCTCTCATAGGTCACGCACCCCCCGCAAGTAATATCCTCTCCATCGAGACCCAGGAGATCGAAGGAAGCCAGGTCATTCTCGTTATCACGTGTCACGTCAGGCTTCAAGACCAGCCGTTCCCACACCTCCACACTTACACAATCGGAGTCGACAGCACCACGCTTTCCTCGTCCAGCTGCGCCTCGGCTCTCTTCAGACCACGCCCTGGCAACAGGTGCATCAATGTCACGTGCTCTGGTACTAACGGGATTGGCTGGACCTTCACCAGTGTTGAACACTGTCCAACTTTTGACTTGGAGAAAGGTATTAAAGTCAGTGCGAGGTACTCTGATGATGACTCAATGTTCAAGTTGACGTTCAAAGATTAAATTTATTTTCGTTACCATCAAATAAACAAAGAAAACTATATACAATGCATAAGCAGAACATATCTGTAATTATTGAAAAACTTAAATGACAAAATACTAGTAATAATGAGTAACAAAATTAAGAAAATTTAATTATTTTTTTAATTCACATAATATGATCAGCCATAAGCGAAGAGATAAATATATTTTTACATCGAACAAGGAGTCACCGTGTATTCATAACTCTAAATCTATTAAACCAATTTGCCTAGATTTTGTAAGACATGTTCTAATAGCAAAAGTCACTCGAAATCAGGAATCTCTGTGTTTGTTTATCAGTTAAAATCTTACTTCTAAGAAACACTCAAAGACGGTGTCAAACATTATTACATCCTGTAGATGATACGACCAGTTGTTGACGAGAAATCTGGGGTCTTACTGTCTGGACTCGGAGTGAAATTTCACCATAACGTCTTTGTGATTCTTTTTCTGTTATGTCGAAATAAGTTTTTACTCCCTTAATATCTGGTCATGTCTTACAGGTCCAATTGCTGGTCTTCGTCGAGGAGTTCTTCAGCAGCCGTCGACCACGTACGCCCTGCTCGTCGCCGTGTTCTTCCTGTCGTTGTTGACCTGTGCGACAGTGATCGTGAAGAGGAGAGAGATAAGTCTCTCTTGAAAATTAAACGCCTTGTAATACATTCCAGTCGTCTTTTCCTGACTTGACTGAGTCCACTGAGAAAAGCAGAACTTTCAATTTCAATCTGCGTTTCTTATATTTAATCTATTTTCCTCTTTTTGTAATGAGATACTTTTTAGGTTTCCCTCATGTTTTTTTTTAATAAATTGAACACTACATTTGCCTGTTATTCTAATCCTGCTCTTTACAAAACCACGGATTTACATAACAATGTAAGACAGGAAGTTTCGATTACTGTATTGCCAATGTAGGTTTCGTGCGATTAGCTTGTTTTCATAGATATATGCAATTGTCACTTACTTTGAAAGTTTTAGGTTTAAATCGATCAATTTTCTGTCATAGCTAGCATATATCTATGTGTATGTATTTCTATCAACTTATCAATTTATCGACCTTATTGGAACTTGGATGTCGATTCGTTTTCAGAACTGGCTGCGACGTTTTGCTGCCACTTCCCTCCTAAATTCTCCTACATCGAGTGAGAAGCAGCATAAAAACCCCGACAGACCCTTATCTATTTTAATGGAAAGGGGGGTGGGGCAAAAAGTCACAACATCTGTGACACTGCACCACAAAACCAACAAAAAATAGCCAGACATTAATTCTTAGTTGAGGGTGGATTCTGAAAGAGCAGGCTCTAAGCTTTAATGTATAACTCAATTCAAATGGACTTTCCTAACCTATCTAATTATTGGAAAGAAAGCACACTTTTTGGAAAAGTGTGAATCAAGAAAAGAGGCTCTGAAGTACAGGGTGTATTCAAGCGCTTAATCTCTACCAAACCTTGCTAGGTGTGTGATGTATGGGACAAAAAAACATAATGTAAATCACCGTAGCAACAACGATGAGGGATTGAGCATGCTCTTCTAACACATTCTGTCCATGATTAACGCCAACATTCAAAGCAGTAGCATTATCTTTTCAAAAGTTTGTCAGAGTTGAAAGTGGAGAATGTGCGAAAGATTTTTCAAGAAATGAAAAGGGGCCTGTAAGATGTACCTGATCTCACAACTCTATCAAAAAGGGGTTATAGAAAACTGTCGAAAACCAACTTTTCCATTGATTTTATGATTCTAACCTCACAAATAAAGTCGAAGAAGAATAGTTCTTTCAGAAAATATGTAAAACTAAAAAAGACTTGGTCGACCTGTTTTACCTTTTTTATGAGTCCCCACGTAAAATCAAGAGTGCAATTTTTTGTTGGTTTTGTGATGCACGGTCACATTATGTTCTGCAAAAGGGGCCAAGGAACAAAAACCAAAAGAAAAAAAAAACCACACCAAACCCAATATTTCACGGAAGAGTTGGGGGGGGGGTGGGGAAACGTCACACAATTTATGTTCTGCAAAAAAAAAAAAAAAAAATGGAGGGAGCTGCCCCCCCCCCCCCCCCCATTTCAACAGCCCTGTCTTAATACCTATTGGTATATTCACAGCAATGTTGATAAGAGAACAAGTTATAGTTAGTTCAGTAGTAAGATTTTATTTTTGGCTAATCACTACATGATTTCAGTCTACCTTGTTTCGCAACCGATTAACAAAATCCTGTAACATTGATGTAGCCTGTACATATTGGACAAAGCATGTTACCCAGTAAAGAGCAGTCATGATGAAGATTGAGACTGATGCCTTCTGTCTCTCGTCTGGTTTCATTAATGTGTTTTCATCTGGTCGAGAATGTCTCATACTAAGTCGTTTGTGTGTTTGTGTGTCTGTGTCTGTGTGTGTGTGTGTGTGTGTGTGTGTGTGTGTGTGTGTGTGTGTTTTATAGTATCGTGACATACTTATTACACATTACCGAGGCAGGGCAAAAAAAAAAGAAAAAGAAAAAACGATTGTAATAATGTTGAGGCAAATGTATTTTGTACACTTACATCTCTGTCTATTCGCAGTTTGCAGTCATATGATATGGTTATGATGAAAACCATGTAGAAAAAAAAAGGACGAAAATTACAATTTGAGAAGTTTCCAAAGAGATGTACGCTATGTCTGCAGTACCAGATTATGACACTCCTTCCTCAACTTACCGCTGTCATTTATACAAGTTAATAGGTTAGTGTTAAATGTGTTTATGTTAAATTATGTTCAATTTCTCGTCAACTGCGTTGTGTTTGAGGTCATTTTTGGCTTGTTCCAAACCGAATGTTAGTTCTGTATGATATCTCTTTCTCTTTCTCTTTCTCTCTCTCTCTCTCTCTCTCTCCCTCTTATAATAATATTATATGTGTAATGTGATGCGTGTGCATTTGTGTACGTAAACGGGAAAGCTGTGTTTAGCAATTATGGTAAAATCCGACCTGCATTTCAAAGAAAAGTTGGATAAGATTATAGACTTTTTGTTCACTTGAAGGGTTTGTTTGCAAAAACCGATAAGTCCATTTTTGAACATTTTGAAGTACGACCTCTGTCATAATGTACAAAATGATATCTATTAAATGATATATTGGTCACTACATATAAAGGTATATTTGTGAAGTTATGGTCAAAAGAAGCAACAATTTTCTTATTATTCCCTTTATTTTTCTTGACCTTTAATCGCAAATATCTCCAGCTAGCAAATATGGACTTATCGGTTTTTGCAAACAAACTCTTCACTTGTTATCATTCATGTGTGTGTGTGTGTGTGTGTGTGTGTGTTTGGTCTTTTTTTAACATTTTAACTTTTGCATTCGATCAATTTCCAAGAGCAATATCAAAACCTACAAAAGTAATAGAAACTTATCAAAGTACGCATATCATAAACATGAGTGTAAATAATAAACCAGTTTACAAAGTTATGCATAAGAAAATCAATGACACAAATTGACATTACAGTCATCTTTATTTCATATTCATATACATGTAATAATCATACACATCAGTGAAATTATGTATCATAAATGATATATCAGAATATTCCAAACATTTTAGATTCACTCTGAAAAAAAAAAACCCAAAAGGCTAAGCTCTAAAATACAGTTTCTCGTATTTCTTATATTTACTGCGATGGACTAAGATTCATTAAAAGCATCTAGCCCTCAGTTTGTGAATTTTAATTCATCGCATAACATTTGTAGACTAGGAGCAAAACAGAGATATTGGGAATTTGGCAGTCATTGCCCAAATGCCGTGGGCTGTGCTTTGAATAAAGGTCCAGTATTCACAGTGTGTCGATGAGGGGCAATCAAGCAATCACCAAAACAAAGAAAACTGTTTCATTTGTTGTTGTTGTTTTTTTTTTTGTATTTTCTTTCTTTTCATTGTTTCTAACATCCATTGCATCTGCGAAGCGATTAGCCCTACCAGCCAACGAAAAGGGTTGTCGTTTACAATCTTCTTTCTCATTCTTTCTAATTAAGTGAAATCACATAAAGACATGTTTATGACATGCTCTGCTAAAATGGTTACCAGTGAATTTTTGGGTACATTCACCAAGTAATTTGAATTTGCCAAGGTGGCCCTTTTTGGTGTATTTATCGTCTTTCTTTTTTCTCCACTACTCACAACGCTCTGTAATTATGTCTCAATGCTTATCAATGTTTCCCACATGTCGCATTCTCATTCAATAATAAAGACCAATTTGGACGTTTGCTTACATTACTTTGCATAATTTGCAAAATCTTTGCCTGTGTTATCTATTAAACATAGCGTCAACATTGAAACTAAGAAAGGTGAATTGGATTGATGACTAATCTTGTTCCCAATTGACTAGGTTGCCCAAAATGAGGAATGAAAGGGTGTTATAACATATAAAGGAAGAAATAAAGAGATAAAGAACCATAAGGAGTATTTCAATTAGGCAAAACTTCTTGAAAAAGAGGCAGGCAACTCAGATATACATATATATATATATATATATATATATATATATATATATATATATATACATATATGTATGTATATATATATATTTATATATATATATATATATATATATATATGTGTGTGTGTGTGTGTGTGTGTGTGTGTGTGTGTATGAAGAGCTTGCTTCCAAAAGGCGCTAAATCCATCATTTTTTAATGGATTTAGCGCCTTTTGGTTGCAAGTTCTTCATATATATATATATATATATATATATATATATATAATAATATGAATGATATTGTTGGTTGCTATTGACGTGATTGTGTTAGGCTAGTTTTATCGAATAGTAAATGTACAGGGAATTTTCCCAAAACTTATGTTCGCGAGTTTCGAGACTGGACTCCGATTTCCAAAATGTTTTTAATTGAAAACGGCTTCTCAGTATGAAAGAATTCTGTACATTTGATGCACATGAGTATTGGATCGCAGGAGGTGGCATGCAAAAGATCCACCAGACTTGGGCCCAGAACAAGACGCCAACCATCAGCATTTCCTGTAAGAATCATTTTAGTTTCTGTTTCACAAACATTGAATGTATCAATAGCAATAAAGCAGTTTGAAAGAAACAACTCCCTAGTTTGAAAAAAATGCCTGTCTTCAGTAGCCTGTAAATCCAATGTGCTATGAGTTGGACTGTTCATAGATTTCATCTAAGAAATTGCCAAACTTATTAATTGTTGTGTGTATTACATGTGCTCTTCTTCTGTTTGTAATCAAAATATCATATTTATTTATTGTCTTTCATTCTTCAACATATTCTAATATAATATTCTCAGGAGAAGTTTGTATTGCAATGTAAATTGCATGCTATAACCCAGTTTTAATCAATCTAAACGTTGAGGCTGATTTCAAAGTTTAAGTTTGAAGTCATGACAGGGTGTGTAAAAACTGTGACAAATCAGTCTGCTCGCGTCTTTATCAGTTTGCTAATTTTGCAGTTTGTTGGCATAAAGTATTATTTCTAAGCCTCATTTTTGGGATTCCTTCTTTTCAATGGAGAAAAAGAAACTTAACAATACATAATTACTACGAAATATTACAATACTACAAAATGTCTCATTGGTTTTCCTTAAACCAGTGTTAATCAGTGTCTCAAATTTCTCCTTATATTATCGTTAAATCATACTCGCTGAATTTATAGATATGTGATATGTGCTTACAACCTATAAATTGGTAGCTGCATCATTACTGCATTGTTAATTAGTGAACAAGTCAGTAAGATGATATCGTACTTTCATGTATGACTCTATTCTTGCTTCGTATTTAAACCGATGAACTAAATCATTGAAGGTGGATCTATAGTTTATACATAATGGACTGTGACTAAGTATATGATATGTTACCCAGTATAAGGATAAGTTTCTGAAGATTGAGAATGACGCCATTCTATATCTTATCTGAGTTCATTAGAGTGTTTCATATATAGTCCAAAATGTCTCGAATTGTTTCGGTTGTGTGTGAGTGAGGGTGTGTGTGTGTGTGTGTGTGTGTGTGTGTGTGTGTATTTGTGTGTTTGTGAGTGTGTGATAGAGAGTTAAACTTAGAGTGGTGCCATTGCATGATATCTGATAAGCTGTGTGTATGCTTGTAATGAACAGTTATCGTAAGAGTGGCGACATTTCATGACGTTTGCTACGTTCTAAAATATATGTGTGATGGACAGTCTGTTGTTAGAGTGGTGAAATTGACACTGTGCTTAGCTGTTTGCAGGTAAAATGGTCAGTCAAACTAACAGTGGTTACATAACATGGTGTTCGCGTGTATCAAGGACATTTACACTGAGAGTGTTGACATAGTATATTTGATACATTTTACATTGTGCATATTTAGGATACACATCTAAAGTAAGAGTGGTATAACATTGTATTATACATATATTTACTTGTGTGGAAGTGTGATGGACAGTTACAGTGAAAGTGGTGACTTTGCATGATATTTGGTGTGTTTGACAGACCCTTACAGTAGGAGTGGTGACATTGTTATATAATCGTATTTAATTTGATAATTTGTGTTATATGTGTATTTTAAATTTATCTGATAAGCTGTGCGTATGTGTGTGATGGACAGCTGCACCAAGAGTGGCGACATTTTATGTTGTTTGATATGCTGTGTGCATGTTTAGGATTGGCAGTTACAGTGAGAGTGGTGACATTGTACGATATTTTATACGCAGTGTGTGTGATGGGCATTACATATGAAGAGTCTGTTCGCAAAAACCGGTAAGTCCATATTTGCATGCCAAATGGAGATATTTGCGATTAAAGGTCAAGAAAAATAAAAACAATGATAAGAAAATTTGTGCTTCTTTTGACCATAACTTCAAAAATGTACCTTTATATGTAGTGACCAATATATCATTTAAAAGGTATTATTTTGTACTTTATGACAGAGACCGCACTTCAAAATCTGTTTTTGAGAACAAACTCTTCATACAAAGTGGTGGCAATGGTGCACACTTGGAAGGTAAAGTGTCATTATTTTTGTTATCCTGGTCGAGTGGCTTATATCTATTAAATACTCACCACTCGAGTGGTGAGATGGCATTGGTGTTATTGATTGTCCTTAGACTGTTTTCAGAGGAAAGAAGCAAAACTTCTGACAAAATCTAAAGTGTCTGAAGTGATGCGGAGAACACATACACATACACACACAAAACATTGAATGTAGACGGCGTGTGTCAACACATTTACACACACAGAAACACTTTGTGAATATGGGGCACAGTATTAAAAACCGAGGACCGCTCGCGCATATACACACACCCTTGGCATGGAAAAAGTGCTGAAATAAAATTCTCTGCAGTCGACAAGCATTTACTTTGTTAATTTATTTCAGAATTTGTTTTAATTTGCTCATTTTAAGCTGAAATTAAAGAGTCATCATATGTGTTTGTCTGCGTCATCGTTTAGGCAACTGAAACGTGTGTGTGTGTGTGTGTGTGCGAGCGCGTACGCGAGTGTCTTCTTATTTGCTCAAATATGTCGTTGTCGTATTAAGGTAATGGGGTTATGGGTTATTGCATGATCCTAACATTTAACGTGAACTTTATTGTAAGAAGAAAGGATTATTCCCAACTATGTGAAGCTTTCCCGCAAAAGCGACAATTACTTGTTTGGTCAAAAGTATTGAGATGTACTAGTAGTCAGTTAAAAAGAAGTAAAATGTAAGCCTATGAATTCTAATAAATTTGAATATCAATTGATATTATATCTCAAACCATTTGGTATACAAGAATTCCATCACGTGACAGGTCTGGACAAACTAATTTCTGGTTCTTATACCAGAACAATGCATCATCTTATTAGATGAAATTATCTTGCTTCTGTTAATATCTCACCAACATTAATTGTGTTCAATACAGGGATCAGAAACGACAAAATTGCTGTGTATAGAAAGAACAGAATAAAAAAAGTCTTCAGTGGACAACAATCCAAATGCAATGCATAGCGCCTTCAGTTACAATGTGCTTCTTTTTGTCACACAGCTATTCTAAGATATTTATATACTTTGAAGACGTATACTCCATGTTCAAAATCAAAAGTCTGCATACGTTTAAATCATGCAAGGAAAACGAAATAATTTTCATTATTTCTTTTTATTCTATTTTCTAAGAGTATAATCCAAAACATTTATTAGCTGGCGACGCCTCTCAAAATCATGTGTCTTTCTAGCCAAGGTGATGCCTGTCTGGAAGTTTGGAGGAGATGACGTAAACCTACAATTAAACTGTGAATTTTCTCCATTAATATGAAAAACCCAACGGGTAATAGATGATTGTAGTCGCCAATAACTGTTTTTTTTTCTTCTCTTTTCGTATTCACACGTTTATATGTGAGTGCACACAAACACACACACGCACACAGACATTTATATGTATTAAGTATGTATATGTCATATAAATAATTATGTGTATAGACGGATGCATACATGCACACATTTGTATGCACACATTTAACGTATGCCTACCCAAGGTGTATGATTGCCTGTGAAATTCAATTCTTGTATCTGTGTGCACAAATAGTGACTGTCTTTGTATGTAGTATCGTGTGCATTAAATAGAGGAAGTAGAGTGAGATTATTCACACTGAGGAATCTGATGATGACAAAAGTCAACAAAAACCGGTAATATGACGAGCAGTAAAAACAAGAGTACTGAGACATGAGATGGTACAACGATAAAGCATCATGTCAATAGACAGGGAGAGGTAGTATAGGATTTAAGAACCTACATGATTGGATACTCCAGTCACTTGAATAGTTCGTACATTTTCACAACTGATACAATTTCAACATAATTCCCCGCAGATCGCTAAGATTTGCCCTGATATCAACGTTGTTTGTCTATCACTCCTTCCCAATTCTTTTTCTTTCCTCTTTCGTAGTATTTTCATTAAGAAAATATATATCTTCATTTAAAAAAAAATATGAACGTGGGACACGACTTTATGAGTAGGCTTTGTAACATATGTTGTTAATCGCGTCGTGAAGCAACCGCACGGATAACATTTACTGTAATTTGTTCAAGTGGCAATGTTATGCTTTCTTTAATGTTTAAGATTGAACAACATTCGCAGTAACTTTTGTTGTGCTTGATAACTGTAAAGCCCCTATAATCTCGCAAATTATGATTTCAAAACTCCCAAAACGGGAATCCCATTGCACAAAGCATATCATTATCTTTTCATATAACATTTTTTTTTTCAATCTGTCTACCATTCAATCAATCTTTTTTTTTAAATTACCAGATAATCACCACTATGTGTCATCCAGTTACTTGCTACGAAACGTTTTGTCGTTAAGCTATATCATACTTGAAACACAAACAAAGTAAGTGGGGTTTTTTTTCCGAACTCCAAAAGGCAGATACAAACCAGGCAATAAATGTAATTTATTAGGCTTGTTTCACACATATTTGTTAAAGCTTGATGAAAGTAATCGATGTGTTTTATTTATCATCATTATGTGTGCATAGCTTAGTTCTAACACTTAACATGAGTATGGTACAGACACGGATGTTGAATCAAAATCTGTAATCCTTCAGGAAAGTATAAGATGAAGAGCGCATCAAATGACAATACAACAGAAGGGTCAGATGCCGCTTGAAAAAAAGGTAAAATAAAACAAGAGTGAAAAAAGAGATGACCCATCACTTCACGCGGAAGAATATTGTTCATTTAATATGTTAGTTGCCTCTTTCGCGTGCATATACATGAACCTATGACTCGGGAAAAACAAGGCAATTTCACCACATAACGTTCAACTGGGTTTAACAGCGACTTTGTGGTAAAAGAATTAGACAAGTTTATACGTTGGCAGCGGCAAATCTTACAGCATCTAAACCGTCACAGAATTCGTCCTCATTTCGAAAGAGTGATACTCACTTTGTTTTAGGTGTTGGGATAATCTCTATAAAACCACTCTTTTTTTTCTATGAACAGTAATGTTATTATTCCAGATATATATTTCTCATTGTTAAGTCACGCGGTTAAACTGGATGAACTATCGAATACGCTGAGATTTTTCTTTCTTTTTTATTGCTTTGCGTGTTACCTTTCGTGCTCATTTTTATATCACCATGTTCTTTTTTGTTGTCCAGTTTAGAATACAGCATTTGAATACAGGTATGCTTAATAAACCTAATTTTCATTCTATCCAGAAGGTAGAGAAGAATTCTCATGTTATCGACGGATCGAATCACAATGATTGACCACCGAGCGCTGGTTCAAGTCGGGATTCTTCTCGTCAACATTCAACTCATTGGTAGGTAGTACGATATTTTTTTTTTTTTTATCTTTGTTAAAGAATTTATATATTATTTAGCTATTGCATTATCACAATTTGTTTTCCTTGAATTGATATTCACTTCTGTAGACAACTACAGAGTCTGAAGCAAAAAAAAAAATAAATAAATTGCTGAAAACCTGCTGTGAATCGACAATCAAATAGATTATCAGATGAGGGCATCGAAAATTGAAAACCGATAAAAATTTAAGTTTATCGCTTTTATTGAGTGTGAAATAATGATTAAATTATATTCTATCAACTCTATTGTTGAATTTAAGGCAATTTCTTTAATATTATTTTAGGAGAAGGGTCATTCTTCTGACCTAATTCAATTGTGGTTGTGAACAATATCTTTAGTATCAATAATGGTTGAATATTTACAAATGGGTATAGAAAAGTTTTTTTTTTCAAAATTTCATCATGTATAATTTTATTTTGGATTTATCAAACGATCTTCCTGTATCATTTTTGTAGCTGGAATGACGTTGAACCTCGAAGTACCATCGCCTCTACGGGCTGGCCGTGAAGTCACCGCGGTTTGCACAGGAAATGACCTATCAGGCTCGGCTGTACCGACTTGGCACTTGAATGGAGTTCAAATCACAAACGGCTTTACTACCACCAGCGAAGTCATTGTTGAACCAAATAATATACATGTAGTACCACCATTGCGCGTTAGACAGAATGGCAATTTTAAAGCAATGGACTTTAAGATCTGTCATTCTTTAGAGTCTTAGGCATTCAATGAAACAACTTGATGGCGCAGTTTATGTCTAAGGGATTCTCGGACCAGCGTGAATATCCAGACTTTTGCACCTCAGTTTGGACGCAGGTTTCTGCTCCTCGCTCCCACGGCAGCGTATATCACATCTTGGCATAATGTAATATAACATTTACGTATACTTTATGAAACAGCTAAAAACGCTACACACACACACACACACACACACACACACACACAAACAACCACACATACACACACACAATGATCACGTGGAGATATGGGTATATAATTTTTCCTCTTGTTCTGTATAATAATGGCGTCAAACAACCATTGCATAGGGATTAATGTGACGTCGTCTCTATAACAAAGTGTTATAGCCAGCATAAATCAATTATGAATGGAACGACCGAAAAAATCAAATGTTTGAAGTTACACTTATTACAGTTATTTATAATGACTCTGTCTTTTGCATGGCTTGGGCTGTGAATTAAGGAGTCAGAGTTTTTCCTGTCGGTATATCTGATAATAATTATGATGCCTGAGTTATTCTAGAAAATACAGACACAATTGCAATTTCCGTTTGTAATTCATTAGTTTATTCTGGTGATACTGCATTATTCTCGTTTCAACAAAAAGTGAAACTTGCGAAAGGGAAATGACAATATTCAAGAGAAATATGAAGAACGCTTCGAAATTGAATCTGGCAGCCCGGACGGAAGTTACCTTTCACCTAGTGAGACACCCTCCATTGATATCCACGCACTTGTTCCGAAGATAATGCTCTCATTTCAAACAACATGATTTTAAAAGAAGGACATATAGTTTATCTACCAACACACACGAGCTTTAGGCGAAGACTTTATGGATTATAGAAAAAAAATGAGTGTAACATTCGTCTTCCATACATCAGAGCTGAGATGAGTGAAAGGAAGAAACTTGACAGACTGTCAGCGGACACACTAATTTACGTGGACATAGGGAGTACCTGAAAATTGGAGAAAAATGACTGAGAAACTCCTTCGACAAGAAAACATACTAGGAAGGTATCAGAAATCAACCTGCACCCTGATAATAATGTTGTTGCTTGCAGATGATGAATTTTCAATGAAACTACATTAAACAATTGACTAGCATTTCGTCTGTTTTCGGATAATGGATATCAAAAGAAATTTTGTCAGCCCCAAAACAATGCAAGGAAATTCGGCTGCCAGTATGACAGTGGGCGTGGTTTGGCAAGCTCTAAGTATCCGATATCACAATCTGGTTAGTTTTGGCAGTTGCGCAATTCTTTCCTTTATGTCAAGTCACTTTTAGGGAGGCCTATTATTACTCCTTTTCTGATTATAATTAAACTATATTTAACGAAACCAGTGCATACACTTAGCGAGGAACTTTCTCTCGTGTGGAAAAAGAAATACTTTACAATACTATCCATTCTTATTTACAATTATTTCTCCCTTCCTTCTTCCTCTCTCTCTCTCTCTCTCTCTCTCCCTTTATCATCAACATCTCTGCAGCCAGAAGACGACTTCAGCCATCTTCAACAAATTCGTACAACTATGATAATTTTCCAACCCCTATACCCTGAAAAACACAAATATGGCAAGTCTTTCTGACCCTTGCAACAAAGATTTCAATCGCATTGCATCTAACACTACTGCCCTACTTTGACAAAAGGAAGCAAGTGACAGTCATCTCATGAGAATGTTATACTTGCTTCCCTTTGCCAAAGTATTAAAGATTAATCTATAATACTTTGGCAAAAGGAAGCAAGTGACAATCATCTCATGTGAATGTTATACTTGCTTCCTTTTGCCAAAGTATTATAGATTAATATTTGTAACAAACTTAAAAAATGGAAAAAGGAAGCAAGTTACAATGATAACATAAGGATGTCACTTGCTGCCTTTTGCCAAAGTATTTTAGATTGTGTTTAAATACAACTTAATGATTTGGCAAAGGGGAGCAAGTTACAATAATCTCATTAGGTTCGCTGAAAAGGTTCATCTGATTGGAAAATCAACTGGATGAGCGTTCGTTTTATCACAATCAATGGAAATTACCTCATTAGGTTGTAACTAGCTTTCTTTTGCCATTTTTCCATGTAATTTTGTACACTTGCTTCCTTTTGCCATCCGAATATCTCAGAAATGGGCCAAAATTCCAACTTTTGGATTTTTCAGATAAATAGAGCATGCCTCAAATATGCCAAATGAATAAATAAGTCAATATCCATAAAAATGTCGCTTGCTTCCTTTTGCCAGAGTAGGGCAGACTACAAGTGCATATCTGGCATAGCTCTGAAATCCTTGAAACATACCGTACTACTTTTTTTCGTAGAAACCTTACACAATGGTATATAAAATAAAATGCGTGTTATGTAAAGCAGCAAACAAGAACCTTTGAGAAATATAAAAGAGAAAGCCACTGATAAGTTGGCGTCCATGAACCACTGTTTTCCCTACTCCAAGATACAGAGCATAGTGAGTGATTATTGTTACTGATACTGTCAATCAACCATGAACCACTATTTTTCCTAAACCAAGATACAGCGCGTAGAGAATAATAATCCTAACCGACACTGCCAATCAAATTTCCGTTCACGCCCACAATGAAAATGAATGTATCCGTATTCTTTTAAGAACCCAATGCGAACGTTGATCGGATGTGAACTTTGACCGACATTGAAGAGAGCGATACTAAACGGTCAGATTTTTGAATTTTCAGAAACGCTGTCTACGTTGGCTTATACGGCAACCTGGCCGTAAAGAATCACTCATCAGAACCATACAGCATACGTTGCCATTCCCGTATTCATAATCATGAAAAATTTGCTTCTTTTAAGGCATGGTGGTAAATAATTCCAAGTCAGACATTTGACAGGTTATGAGGCTTCAATAACGGACCCTCTACACTGTGATTAGACTGACCGCAAAAAATATTCAAAGAAATAGAGAAATGTAAACAAGCAGTGTTGAGAATGCCTTGAGTGTAGACTAGTCTAGGCGCTGTACCTTAAACTTGAAAGACTTACCAGATGTTGAATAAAATGGCCGTCATTGGTGTTGGGAGACATTCGGTTTCTGCCCATCGCTCATAAAGGTTACAATTAACATTATTGTACCAGCCGAAACTTGTGTTCTTGAGGTTACAAAAAGTGATCACTGCAGAGTCCGAAGATCTGGAAATAAAAGGAAAAAGAGCAATCGATGGGATACTTCTTGTGTAACATACAGGCAATCTACTGCAAGCTTAATGAATGCTTAATGATGTCAAAATGAGCACAATGAAGAAGATATCTGTCATACTACGGCAAACTGGAAAAGCATTGGCGGCTGAAAGCGGAAGTGAACTTTCACCTACAATAATGAGTAGTCACAGACACAAGCTTTTTAACACCTTTTAAGGGTAGAATTTTCTTCATCTATAGAAGGTGTTTGGTATCTGAATAATTGTTTAGCTTACCTGAGTTGATATAACTTCTCCAGGTGTGTAGTTTTGGGTTTACGTGTAACTTTGTCATTCTCCGACATAGAACGTGCTGGGAGAGTGATGTGTGACATGATATAACGTCCCCGCTACCTACGGTGTAGAAAGACTGCATTATAATTACTATTGCTGAATTATACAATTTTATGTCTTCTTTATATAAAATGAGACTGGATATATAACTGACGAATGTTGGTAATGGAAACAATGAAAGTTTATAAGACAAATGATACAATCAAATCGTCTTTTCAGGGTTGTTTTTCTGCCAGTTCCATCCGCAGGAAGTGTTTCATGTTTAGTTCCTTGTCTCACGCAAGTCTTACAAGTTTCCCAAAATAAAGAGATGAACAGCAGCAATTATGATAATTGGCCCTAGGAAATGCATTATGACAGATTTGCTGACCAGTATCTGATTTTCTAGGGCAGGTTTTAAATCCGGAGAGACGGAAGTAACAGTCCATTTCTCCTTCGAGTTCATGTTAATAACATGACGCTATTAACAATTATTGCAACTGTTGCAGTGAATCACTGGCGAGGATAAATCACGATTTTCTCACTTCATCCACACTCATCAAGAAATCTTAATTTGAGCTGAATAAGAAGATGATTTCTTGTGGTATGGATGACCAGCAACACTGACTGACAAAAGGAGAGGAAGTCTAAAAATATAGCGGCCACGCTAAATAATTGCTGTAGTGGCGGTGGTACAACTGCATGCCCCGGCTATGCTGGTAAGTACATGCGGCTTGATATCTTGACAACGTTCCAAAACACACACCAAACATACAGGGCAAAGATCAAACTCTGCCGAGCAAGTTTTCATCGAATGTCTAATGATATTTCCACAATTAAATTATGCAAAAACAAACCGATGCACACGTTTCATTTTGTTAGTGATTTTAGTTTGCCAATGACCGCTGTTTTACGTATAAATGGTAGGATAATACATCACATTGAACTATGTATGTGTTCATTTATCTTCTCTGTGGTTGTTTGTATACAAATGTGACCCTGCACCTCAAAACAAACAAAAAGTCGCCAGACATGAATTTTTAGTTAAGACTATAATATTCTGAAAGAGCAGACTTTAAGCTTTAAAATGATGTATAACTCAAATCAAATGGACTCTCCTAACCGATCTAAATATTGGAAGGAAAGCACAAACTCAGGAAAAGTGTGAACTGAGAAAAGAGGCTCTGAAGTACAGTGTCTATTCACGGGCTTAATCTTTACCAAACCTTGCTGGCTGTGTGATGAATGAGACAAAAAAAGGAAGTAAACCACCAGAGTAACAACAATGAAGGGATTATCAAATTAAACTAAAATTCAGCATGTCTCATTAACACATTCTGTCCATAAGTAATGCCAATTTTCAAAGCAGTAGCACTATCCTTTCAAAAGTTATTAGAGTTGAAAGTGAAGAGTGTGGACAAGGTTTTTCAGAAATGAAAAAGGGATTCTAAAGACACACCTGATCACTCTATTCTACCAAAATGTTCGAGATAAACTGCTAAAGAAACACACTTTCCTGCCCATTTTATGTTACAAAATTTTAGCATAATGTAAAAGAAGACCCGCTCTTTCAGAAAATATGAAAAAGTCAAGTTCGGCTAGGTTGACCCATTTCACTTATTTTCAGTCCTCACGCAAAATCAGTGTGTGCGACTTTATGTTCGTTTTGAGGTGCACGGTCACAAATGATGCACAGGATAGAGTGTGTTAGTGGAGGCGTAGCGCACTCGAGGGTATTTACAATTGTGAAACATGCACGAGGCGAAGCCGAGTGCATGTTGCACTACATTGTAAATACCCGAGAGTAAGCTGGATCCACTAATGCCACGAAATAATCCTGTGCATCATTTGTTTTATAAAATGGGTCGAAAACTAACAGCATTTTCATGTACCTTTGTGGGTCAATACCAGTCAGCTACATGTAGCACTCACTCGAGAGAGTCAAGCACGTCGCACTCGGAAATCCCGCACATCATAAGTACTGTACGTATAAGAGTACTGTATACGTACGCCACATAGTAGGGAGCTTTAGAAAATAGACGCGCGGACGTTCAAAGGAAAAAAAAAGACATGATCTGAGCTTGTGCAGTAGCGCGCGTAAAGTCAATCTATTTTTAGCTTGCGTCGCCTGAGTTGTTTACTACGCGTACTGGGCTATTTTCACGTCCGCACAGTTTGCGACGTAGAGAGCTTCTTCATGCACTGATCACTATGGGGGTGCGATTGCATTTTTTATACGTTGCGTCCCAGCGTAATCTAAAGCTACTTTTCCACACGACGCAGGGAGAGGAGAACGTCCAGCGCAAGCGTCGGCTCAAACGTCCGCGCGTCAAAATCTAAAGCTCCCTATTATGTTATGCACACAAGAAAGGCCGGCCGGCAGCCCAAACTAGAAGTTGTTTACAGGATTGACAGCGCGTATAGTAGCGCGCGACGCACTTGTAACAACTGATTGAGTGCGTACTGTACTGCATTGCAATGGTACTACAGTAATCAAAGCACACGTGACTCATTTCAGCGCTTCCTATTGGTTCGATTCTTGAACCCATTTTATAATATGTGACAGTGCACCTCAAAACAAACAAAAAGTCGCCAGACATGAATTTTTAGTTAAGACCATATTCTGAAAGACAAGACTTTAAGCTTTAAAATGATGTATAACTCAAATCAAATGGACTCTCCTAACCTATCTAAATATTGGAAAGAAAGCACAAACTCAGGAAAAGTGTGAACTGAGAAAAGAGGCTCTGAAGTACAGTGTCTATTCAAGCGCTTAATCTTTACCAAACCGTGCTGGCTGTGCGATGAATGGGACAAAAAACAGGAAGTAAACCACCAGAGTAACAACAATGAAGGGATTATCATATTAAATTGAAATTAAGCATGCCTCATTAACACATTCTGTCCATAATTAATGCCAACTTTTAAAGCAGTGGCACTATTTTTTCAAAAGTTATTAGAGTTGAAAGTGAAGAGTGTGGACAAGGTTTTTCAGAAATGAAAAAGGGATTCGAAAGACGCATATAATCACACTATTCTGCCAAAAATGTTCGAGATAAACTGCTAAGAAAACACACTTTCCTGCCCGTTTTATGATACCAAATTTTAGCATAATGTAAAAGAAGACCCGCTCTTTCAGAAAATATGAAAAAGTCAAGTTCGGCTAGGTTGACCCATTTCACTTATTTTCAGTCCTCACGCAAAATCAGTGTATGCGACTTTATGTTCGTTTTGAGGTGCACGGTCACATATACAAATGATGCACAGGATAGAGTGTGTTAGTGTAGGCGTGGTGCACTCGAGGGTATTTACAATTGTGAAACATGCACGAGGCGAAGCCGAGTGCATGTTGCACTACATTGTAAATACCCGAGAGTGAGCTACGCCTCCACTAACGCCACGAAATAATCCTGTGCATCATTTGTTTTATAAAATGGGTCGAAATTCGAAAAATAACATCATTTTTCAGCGTTTTTCACGTACCTTTGTGGGTCAAGACGTCCGAAGATGTTCGTCCCAAACATTTACGCACGTCGCACTCGCGGAAGTCCCGCACATACAGTATAAGTATAATGGGGGGTTGGGTTTCCGGACACTTAAGTTCCCGCATGAAAACTTACTTATTTTACATAGAATATGCACCCTTTACCTTAAAGACTTGATA
Organism: Diadema antillarum; assembly: GCF_040938485.1. NCBI lineage: Eukaryota > Metazoa > Echinodermata > Echinoidea > Diadematoida > Diadematidae > Diadema > Diadema antillarum. The sequence goes on from NW_027271442.1 coordinate 135,691, forward strand.
TAGACTCCTCATATAGGCCTACTAGACAACATACTCTGAAAACGGCGTGAGAATTAACCTGCTAAATCGTTGGATTTGCTCTTCAAAGTGACTCCATGTACGCGTCCGGTCCCATAACGCTTGGTCTACTGTACTGTACAAAGTGTACGTATAGTAGAGTATACGTACGTACGCCACACATGTTATGCACAAGGGAAGACAGGCCGGCCGGCCGGCAGCCCGAACTAGAAGTTGTTTACAGGATTGACAGCGCGTATGCATGCAATTCATTAAAGGAGCCGCCGCGCGCACAGACGATCGGCAATCTACCACAGGATTACAGGCAGTGCAATTGTACTGAAGTAAAGGAAGGAGGTGTGTCTCATTTCAGCGCTTCCTATTGGCTACATTCTTGAACCCATTTTATAATATACAAATAGTGAATGGTCACGAGTGCAATGGTACGAGATTTCGCACAAGGTGAAAGATATAGAGGCGCTCTATTCAACGAGGCGAAGCCGAGTTGAATAGTGCGCCTCATCTTTCACCGAGTGCGAAATCTCGTTCCATTGCACGAGTAAAGACCATACACTATTTGATTTATACAACGTCCGAGTAGATCTTTTTGGTCTAAGTAGGCCTAGAAGTCTATATATGTATGAAAAATATAGCCATACTTACATGTGGATCCACTGCGATTCTCTTTCTGGCTTGGGCAATCAATGTACTTCACAGCTACTAGCGCTCATACACGTACACTAGTACTTCGTAGGCCTACGTGCGCGCATGCATGTACCGCACACATACACTGCGCTAGCTGCATGTATGATGCGATCCTCAATATGCAACACACAGCACAGTACACGCAGTACCGTACAATTTCTCGAACCGTGGAATAGAACAAAAAAAAATCGAACCAAGTTGCACGCAAAAATAGAACCAAAATTGCACGGCGCGCTGAATGGAGTGCTTATTGAATATCACGTCACCAACAATCCTCCAATCAAATTACAAGGATCTACTTGGACGTTGTATAATATGAGATATTGTGTGTTGTGTGAATATGACTAGTCTGCGATATTTATCTCTCACTATGTTCTTCCAGTGAGGCTGGTAGGTGGATCAAGTGAAAGAGAGGGCCGGGTTGAGATAAGGTGTAACGGGCGTTGGGGCACGGTGTGTGACGACTGCTGGGATATCAATGACGCGCACGTCGTGTGCAGAGATCTCGGCTACTCATCCGCCTCAACTCATTATACTGGAGCCCACTTTGGGCATGGATCTGGACCAATATGGCTTGACAACCTTGCATGTGCTGGGACAGAAAACTCTCTATTACAATGCCGACGTTGTTACTGGGAATGTCATAACTGTGGACATGATGAAGATGCCGGAGTGAGGTGTGAGGGAAACCGTAAGTTGCATTCATTAATTCACGAATATCTACAAGAATAGATAACGCTATTACGCATAGTTTATTATAGGCTACACTAATTTCTTGGCAAATGTTAATGCCTACATACGTATTTGACGTTTTCCCTTTTTGCCTTATTTTCGTGACTTTTTTTAACAGCAAGCTAGGAGGAGGAAGGGAGACCACCCCCATTTTATCACCCTGATATCATGTAATGTTTTGACACTGTTTTGTGAATACATACGTGATACGACCTATTAATGAAGCAAAGAGGTCAACATAAGCATGCAAAAACTTCAAGGTATACATGCATACATGCAGTATAGCTATGAAGCTATTAATCCGTACACGATATCATATAAACGTATATGAACGTTAGATGTTTTGTGACTCAAGAAAAAATGGCTGTATGGATTATTACTCAATAAACATAAGCCAAATCTTGATATTTTTTTACTACGATAGTATCATCTTATAGTCGCCATGAGTCATGGAGGGTTGGACAGGCTCTGATTGTGTGCTTTCAAGATTTCTTTTGGAAAGGGGCAATAAAAAACTTTTATATCGGGCTTTAAGACTCTCTCAGCTTGTTCTCAAGTGTGTATTTTTGTGATGGCTGTTTCTAGCTGAGTGGGTATTTTTAAAGAACGTGTAGGTTTCTGGTTCCAGTCCCTGCAATGGTAGCTATACACTCAGGAGTTGTGCTCTACTGAGGCAAGGCCCATTTTCCTCACTACCTTCTCCTTCAGGAGAAAATTAACATCGTCACTTCGGGGATTTTTGTGAAAATTCTGTTCCTTTTTCACCTACAATGAAAAAATGACTATGTGATTTGATTTGATTTGATGTAGTGAATATCTATATGTGACCGTGCATCACAAAACGGACAAAAAGTCGCACCCCTTGATTTTACGTGAGGACTCAAAAAGGTAAAAATGGTCAACCAATTCAATATTGAATTTTTCATATTATCTTTTAGAGTTATTCTTCTTCTATATTATCCTATTGTAGAATGTATGGGAAAGTGTGTTTTTAGCAGTTTTCTACAACCCCTTTTTGTAGAGTTGTGTGATCAGGTATGTCTTCCAAAGGTCCCTTTTGATATCCTTTGCACATTCTTCACTTTCAACTCTAATAACTTTTGAAAGGATAATGCTACTGCTTTGAAAGTTGGCACCAATCATTGACAGAATGTGTTAATACAGCATGCTTAATTTCAACTTAATTTGACCGTCCCTTTATTGTTGTTGCGCCAGTGGTTTACATCCTGATTTTGTCCCATTCATACCAAAGCTAGCTCGGCTTGGTAAAGATTAAGCGCTAGAATAGACTTTGTACTTCAGAGCCTGTTTCCTCAGCTCATACTTTCCAGAGTGTTTGCTTTCTTTCCAATATTAGGATAGGTTAGGAGAGTCCATTTGAATCGAGTTATATATCATTTTAAAGCTTAAAGTCTGCTCTTTCAGAATCTGTTCTAAGCTAAAAATCCATGTCTGGCGTTTTTTTAATTGTTTTGTGATGCAGGGTCATATACATTAAATGTAATGAAATGTAATGAAATTTGTATCCCATCGTATCTTGATTACATAGTCTTCAGTCTATTTTTTTTTTCAAATCTCTTATGTTCCTCAAATTTCTTCACATTATCCCCTACATTTTGCACCTGTTACATAATAATATGATAATGATAATAATAATAATAATATACAGCTTCCCTGCATCATTCACAACCTTCCGTTGTCTAAGACTATATTTTAAGAAACACACACACACACACACACACACAGCAGAGAGGGATTGAAATAACATCAAACAAAAGGAAAATTTAGGTTTCATGATGAACGAAAAAGAAGTGATAAGAAATGTTCACCTTCCAGTAATCACCAACAAAGTTCTGGGTTCATGCAATGAGACGAAGTGCTGCAAGGCGACGGCATAGCCTAATTGATGAGCGGTTTGAAGTCGTTTCTACTTTTCAATAACTTCTGGCACACATGCACATATTGACCCGGCTTTGGAAGTGGGGTTGAACTTCGGTGACGTGACTCAGACTCTGCCTTGAACAAGGCTACCTTATATTACCTTCATCTATTTCTTTATTTTTCACATCAATTTATGGCCATGATCATGTTACAACCAAATTAGTTTATTGAAACGACAAACCATCAATGACATCTTGGTTCCTTTCTCTGGTTTAAGGAGCCGCCAACGTAGGCACGTACAACGTTCGTAGCGAGCTGACATTAACTCCGACTGTAGCGGACCATGGGGGCGTCCTTCAGTGCCACCTTCTCAGCAGTGAGCAGTCTAGAACGCTACAGGTCCAATGTAAGTGTGCATAATATACATACAATACCTTCAATAACAGGATGTGCCAATGATATAATGATTACGCATGACTTTGTGAAGGTTCCCTTTTTGGCAGTTTGTCCTTTTTTTTTTCTTTTTTTTTTTCTTCTTCTTCTTTCGGTTTTGGAAACGATTTACTCCATCCAAATTGTGTGCTTACTTTTAGTTACAATATAAGAAGTAAAGAACTCCGACCTTCTTAGGTACAACTTTGAATATTGAAATACTGTACACAAACAAAGAGAAAAATGTTGGGGAGGAATCGGATGTCATTTCCAGTCGTGAAATGTTTTAAGGATGTGGGTTTGTTTGTTTTTGTTTGTTTTTAGCTCACCTGAGCCAAAGGCTCAAGTGAGCTATTGCGATCGCCCTTCGTCCGGCGTCCGTCGTGCGTCGTCCGTCGTCCGTCGTCCGTCGTCCGTCGTGCGTCGTGCGTAAACTTTTTACATTTTCATCTTCTTCTTGAAAACCCCAAGACCGATTTTCATCAAACTTGGCAGGTAGCATCCCTAGGGGGTTAGGAACTCAATTTGTAAAAATGGGCACCATGCCCCACCCAGGGGGCCCCAGGCACCCCCCAAAATTAAGGAATCTGTAAAAATCTTCTTCTCTAGAACCAGAAGTGATAGAGCTACGTTAATACTATGAGATAGTACATTGATGACTATAGTTTCAAGTTTGTTCATGGCAGAATCAGGGGTGCGCCCCTTGGGACCCAGGGGAGGGGGTGGGGAGGGGTTCTAATGGGGCCTACATTGTACATTTTCATCTTCTTCTTGAGAACCCCATGACCCATTTTCACCAAACTTGGCAGGTAGCATCCCTAGGGAATTAGGAACTCCAGTTATTAAAATGGGCACCATGCCCCACCCAGGGGGGCCCCAGGGGCCCAAACGCCCCAAAATTAAGGAATCTGTAAAAATCTTCTTCTCCAGAACCAGAAGTGATAGAGCTAAGTTAATACTATGAGTTTGTACATTGATGACTGTAGTTTCAAGTTTGTTCATGGCAGAATCAGGGGTGCCCCCTTGGGACCCAGGGGAGGGGGGTGAGGTTCGGTCCTAATGGGGCCTAAATTGTACATTTTTATCTTCTTCTTGAGAACCCCAGGACCCATTTTCACCAAACTTGGCAGGTAGCATCCCTAGGGGGTTAGGATCTCAATTTGTTAAAATGGGTGCCATGCCCCACCCAGGGGACCCCCAGGGGAGCCCAAACCCCCAAAATGAAGGAATCTTTAAAAATCTTCTCTAGAATCAGAAGTTATAGAGCTAAGATAATACTATGAGTGAGTACATAAATGATTGTAGTTTCAAGTTTGTTCATAGAAGATCCAGGGGTGCCCCTCTTGGGGGCAGGGGGGGGGGGGGAGTTGGTTGGGAAGGTCCAAATGGGGGCCTGAATTGTACATTTTCATCTTCTTCCTGAAAACCTCATGATGTATTTTCGTCAAACTTGGCAGGTAGCATCCCTAGGGGGTCAGGATCTCAATTTATAAAAATGGGCACCATGCCCCACCCAGAGGGCCCCAGGGGGCCCCAATCCCCCCAAATTAAGGAATCTTAAAAAATTTGGGCCCTTATTGTACATTTTCATCTTCTACTTGAGAATGCCTGGTCAAATTTTGGTAGAGCTGTGAATAATTTAGATTAGTGACTGCGTGAAAGGTGAACTTGCGATACTCAGGCGAGCGCTAGACCCGCGGGTCTCTTGTTTTCCTTCAATAGCTGCTCATGAATTGACATCAAAGTATCACTTTCATATCCCCTTGACATTCTTTTTTTAAAACGGCTTCCAACACAATTCGTAATCTTAATGGTAAGCACGCATTGCCAGACTGAACGCTGGAAATGGATAACAAAAAGAGTGAACACTTCATAGCAGAGTGTTTGTTCACATTCAGAACATAGATGAACAAAATGATGTCTTCATACTCACTAGTGGCAGTGTTAAAGGATTATAAATCTCTGTACATGATATTAGGTAAGTAAAATGTTGATTGCGTTATACAATTAAAAGTGTAAGCCCCCCCCCCCCCAAAAAAAAAAAGAAAATAAAGTAGCATTGAATTTTAAGGGATTGTGCAGTGATAATGCATGTTGACTTAAATTGATACATAATATCCTGGTCACTAATATGGCCCAAAGAATATTGAAATACAATGTATTTGCCATTTAAAGCCGTGTAATAGCTGATTAGAACAAAATACACTGGAATGCACCTTCCCCTAAACGAGCATAACTTGCATGTTTTCCTCCAGCGTCATTTGTTAATCATAATACAATATAGTAATATGGAGGCATACAAGTAAGGTGTCAGTGGCAGAATGTTGGTCTGGATTTGTTGGGGTTTTTTTTGTGAGCGCATCCAAATAATCTGGTGAAACATGATAACAATATTATATATTTAAAGATATTATGGTCCGTGTTTAGATATCAATTTGACCAAATAAGTGATGTACAGGGTATTGTGATCAACATAGGTCAACATGTATCAGCATTGCAGCATAGTCCATTCCACGTCCTTTTAGCCGATCTACGCACCCACAAACCCACACACACACACACACACACACACACTCAAACAAATAAACAAACCATATGATTTAAAGCTCCATAAAAAAATGTATGAAGGGATGGTTACATCACTCTAAAACTTGGTACACTTATTGAGTTTACAGTTCCGAACGACAGTGTGAGGTTTGTGATACAAGGTCACACGAATACATACATGTATATTTTGAAGGCAATATACCCAGAACTAGCCTTTAATCTTGGGTTATTTGAATATCAATCTGCTTTTAACCCTGGTCACGTGACAGACGCTCCAGCAGACAATATCATCTTGATCGATGTCATTGACAACGAGGATGGACAAGAAACTAATGACCTCAGGATCACGTGTCACGTCGACCCACGTGATCAACCATTTCCACCAATCGGGACATACGAGATTGCAATCGATGACGTCATCCGATCATCTTCAAGCTCCCCTACCGTGACCCTTGACCCTCTCCCCAGTGGATGCGTAGAAATCTCCTGCACTGGTATCAACGAGATCGGTAGGACGACTACTGCACGGACTCATTGTGTCAGAAGCTGTGGTAAGTGATTATATACAGTTATAGATCTTCTTGGGATGTGCACCAGATTTTTTTTGACATCCATGATCCGAAAGAAAGACCTCATATTAGGGGAGAGAGAGAGAGAGGAATGTATACAAAGGGCTCAGTGTCTGAATGTGCAATATATAAATTTATAACTTAACCTTATAAATAGGCTGTAATGGTTTAATCCAAAGCAAATTGGATCGAAAATGACGAGAAGAATGCACGATATTCTCTCGACTTGGAAAATAGAAATCAAAGACACACACTTACTACGAAAATCTACAATGATGATGGTATATTATTGTTTCGTCAACTCGAGATATCTTAAATACTGTTAAAGATTATTATAAGTTCATATACACTTCTTGTGACCCCTCCCCCCCCCCCCCCCCCCCCCCAGCCACACATACACACACGCCACAAGCAGAATGTGACAATTTGTTACCAAATGTTATTCAGGGTGTTGAAATGTCTCAGAATGCAAAAGAAAAATGTAAATGTTTAATCACACCCATTGAGTGTTTAGATAATCTTACAACCATGAGAAAACAACATAAAACTCTGGGAACTTAAGGGTTTCCTTTTAAATGTTACACAATTTTGTTTTAATAAGAAATACACTCTAAAATTTAGTCATCTCCATATGAAAGAGAAAAAAAAACGGCACAACAGTGCCAAAATGATCGAAAATGGGATTGGAGATAAGAAAGTTACGAAACCTTGAAATGTCACACTTTCCCGAGAAAACTTCTTTACCATTCGTCATGGATATTCAAATCAGCAAGTCAATGATGTCATGCACTCACAATTGTTTATTTATTTCATTGCAGAAACGACAAAACTCTTACATCTAAGCTGTAATACAAAACGTGCCTTAAAACCACTCAAATAAAGAAAAAGCAAATGTTAACTCAGAATATTTTCTTGTAGAAATATGCTATAGTCAGTATTAGCTAAGTATATATTTTTTTCCGGACTTCATATACAACATACATGATAAATTGTGAGGATAAGACATCATCAACCCACTCAGTTTAAAGGGGCATTTCAGTCGATTTTTGTAATTTCACATCATGAAGTACATACATCAACAGATCCATGTATCGATTTGTGGAATTTATTGTGGTCCTTGAGCAGAGAAACAATACCCTGAAAAAAAAATCTTAAACAAATTACACTGAACAGTCTTGATTACATACCAGGAGCCTCACATTTTTCGGAAATGTAGCAGTGTAATTTTATTAACACTTGCTTAACAAGTTCACATGTGTAAAATGTATTCATGACATCTTCTTTTGTTCTGCTTCCTTGAGCCCCAACTCATGCATTCTTATGGTGAGGTTGCCATGTCATCATCCTTGTTCATTGCTGTTTATTGTAAATTTTGAAAACATTCTCATTCCTCAACCCAATCACTGTAAATTCTGAAACTCTGTACTCAGTACAACTAATTCATAGTTGCTCAAATGTAAAATTCTGAAAATTATCCGGAGGTCTCCTTTAATATTCGCAGGGACTGGTCAAGAAATGAAATTACTTCTATTACAAATGTTAATCCTTTAAAGATCTCTTGCACACTATTCTTCGTATAATTGTTACGGATGGCTTTATCTTCCCGTAGAAACCAGTGGCGAGCCTCCAGCAGCTGATGTCTTGTCGATCAAGACTTCGGAGTTCCTAGACAAAGACCGTCAGATGAATCTGCTAATCTTGTGCAGAGCAAACCTGAGCGACCAGCCGTACCCGTACCTCCATTCGTATTCAATTGGAGTTGATGGGACCATCCTGTCCAACGCGAGCTGGACCTCGGCCGTCTTGAGACCACGCCCAAACAGGTGCATTAATGTCACATGTTCCGCAACTAATGGCGTCGGAATTACTTCCGCTTCCGCGAGACACTGTCCGAGGGGTGAGTAACAGGAAATCCACCTCCCCCCCCCCTCAAAAAAAAAACTAATAATAATAATAATGATAAGATAAATAGATAAATAAATAAATAATAAATATGCTTCAAGTTATCAAATTCCGTGAGAGACATACTTTCGTATTGGTAAACACTGTTTGCAATGATTGGTAGTAATCTGGAACTGTTTGGTTGAATCGGGATTGCGGGGAATCTCTGTGGAATACTGAACCCCATTCCTTTTCAGTACAGCGATGTTTCCCCTATATATCAATACAAATTTGACAAATGCGGAAAAATGTTTATGATTGAAAACTGGTGCATTTTACAAATTAAACCATGCAAACAATTCATTCATTGTTCCCTTTATAGATTATAATCTTTAACATTTAATCATATATAATATATGCATACATAGAGAGATTTATGTTAAACTACCAAATTTCAGGGGGGGGGGGGGAAATGCTTCGGTGGCCCAATCGGGCAACTGAGATTTACATTACCTTTGCCTTTATTTTAGACCCTAAATATTTTTCTCGAGCCACAATTACAAATTTAATGATTTTAGTGGCTTGAATGGACCTCATGAAAACAAAAAGAAATGTTAGTGTAGAGTTTTGTATGTACATGATCAACTATCAATTAAATCAACAAACTATAAAATGTGTACTTACATCAAAATCTTTAAACTAGTTTTTAATAAATTCAAATGCAGCTTCGACCACACCTTTCTCTATTCCACAGACCCACCTGCGCCTAAAATCATCTCTATCAAGGTCGAGGAGGACGACGATGACTGGGGAACGAATCTCAATATCTCTTGTCATGTGGATCCGATCGACCAACCGTTTCCACCGATCGGTGTGTTCGAAATCGCCGCTGATGAAGACATTCTGTCAAGATCCAACGCCACTTCAGCGATCATGGAAGATCGCCCCCAGAGATGTATCGATATATCGTGTACCGGTACCAATCAATTTGGAGATACTGTTTCCACGCGGAATTACTGCCCACTGAGAACAGGTAGATTGCTTATAATTTCCTATTATTATATAGAGGGTAATACTGCAGATATAGAACAGGTATAGGTTTCTTATAGATTCTGGTATATTGACAATACAATACTGCCCAATAAAAAATGGTAGGTTTTCTTATTGGGTCTAATACTGGATAATAGCTTCATATCTCTTGATATGTTTGATGTCTGCTTTTTTTTTAAGAGGTGCCTGTACATTTTCCTGTTTTAGTATTTTCTATTAGTATTAAAAAAAAATCGATGGGATAGTTGCTTACATAATGACACTGATTTATGTTTTGACACAATTTCGCGAAGAGAGTAGAACTACTGTTGATGTCACTGTTGATTTGAGATGACGACAAGTAAATTGTTTTGTTTTTACCCTCATAGTCCACGCGCTCCCAGCGAATAACATCCTCTCCATCGAGACCCAGGAGATCAATGGGGAAGGAAGCCAGGTCATTCTCGTTATCACGTGTCACATCAGTCTTCAAGACCAGCCGTTTCCACACCTCCACACATACACCATCGGAGTCGACAACACCACGCTTTCCTCGTCCAGCTGCGCCTCGGCTCTCTTCAGACCACGCCCAGGCAACAGGTGCATCAATGTCACGTGCTCTGGGACCAACGGGATTGGTTGGACCTACACCAGTATTGAACACTGTCCAACTTTTGGCTCGGAGAAAGGTAAGTCAGAGAGAGATGCTGTGCTCAAAAAAGAAAAAAAAATAAGCGATAGCTTTAATAGATATAGTCATAAGCGAAGAGATGAATAACTTTTATATCGAAGAAATCATGGAATGTATCCATGACTCTAAGTCTATGACGTCATTTTCGTAATACACGTAGACGACTTCTAGCTATCACTCAAATCAACGTGGAGTCCTGTTTCTTTTCTTTCTTTTTTTTTTTGGCTTGTTTGTTTAGATTTTTTTCTTGGGGGTGCGTCCTTTGCGATGTTCATCACTTTTTATATATTTTTTTTTTTAATTTTTAATATTGTAAAGACCTACGATTTACGTGTATAATATAAGCTGAAGTATCATTGTCAATATTATTGTCAAGCTAAGGTAGGAACGCATGAATTCTGTACAAAATATACAATATACGATATATTATTGAACTTGTGACATACATTTTAAAGAAAACTAACCACATGTTAGGCTTTGCTATCATTCTAAGAAGTAGGCCCTATCTAATACATTAAACTAAATTTCGAATTGATTTTATTGATCGCTTTAGTTTGCTGGAAAAAGCAAACCTTTTAAGTTATCATTGACTCGTCTAAAATCTTGAAGAAATAAAAAACAATTACACAGTTCTTGGCAATGGTATAATTGATAGGAGCATTAAATCTCGCAGTTATACTGCTTCCGGTTTGTTTTTTCTTTTCAAATTTAAACTCATAACGATCAAATATAATTCATCAAATTGAAGTGTACTTGCACTCTACAAGACGATTTGTTTTTCCCTACAAAACAAGCACATTGAATGTTAATAGTACCAAGATGTTAATCATAGTGGAGAAGTTAAATGTTTACGGACATTTCATCCATGTTTTTTTTTTTCTCCTGAAGGCGATACTACCAGCGGTATGGATTAAGTGGACGAGAATTCTTGTGTATTACAGATTTGACTCAGAGTAAAATTCCACCATAAACGTCTTTTTTTGTCGTTGAAATAGTTTTTCACTTCCTGCATGTCTGGTTCTGCCTTACAGGTCCGATTGCTAGTCTTCGTCGAGGAGTTCTTCAGCAGCCGTCGACCACGTACGCCCTGCTCGTCGCCGTGTTCTTCCTGTCGTTGTTGACCTGTGCGACAGTTATAGTCAAGAGGAGAGAGACCACTGTCTTTTGAAAGTTAAACGCCTTGTAAAACATCCCAATATTCTTTTCCTGACTTTACTGCGTCCACGAAGGAAAGCTGATATTTGGTCGTCAATCGACGCTTCTTAAATTAAAACAGGGATAATCGTTCTTGTTCATTTTTTTTTTATAATGGGATACTTTTTAGGTTTGCTTCATGTTCTTTTATTGAACGTTATATTTCCCTGTTATTCTTATCCTGCTTAATACAAAATTTACAGATTTACATATTATTTCAGACAGGAAGTTTCAATTATTATATTCCAAATATAGTTTTCATGCGATTGGCTTGTTTTCATAAATGTGTAACATTGTGACTTACTTCCAAAGTTTCATGTTTAGATTGCAGAATCAATTATTGTAACTAGCATAATCATCCCTGCCTTTGTGGGGTTTTTTTATATTAGTTTATCACTTGCTTAAAGACCGAAACAAGTAGGATTGCTCAATGTTTTCCAACTTGTTTTATTTTTTCAATGCTTCGTAAAGAAAACATAAGGACAATAAATGACTTAAAACGTGAAAAGTAACAAAATGTCTCTAGTCATTTTGCTCAAACCAATGTAAATTATTGTTTTTGACCTCTCAGATTAATATCGATGAATAACACTGATATTTGACAGTCATGTCAAGTATGCTTTAATAGAGGGGTGGCGCTAGGTTTTCAAAGTGAAGGGGACGACTTTATGGGAACAGGAACGTCGATTCGTTTTCAAAATGGGATTTGACATTTTGCTGTCACTTCCCTATACACACAAAAAAAAAGAGTACTGACATCAACTGAGAAGCAGAGAGAGAGAGAAAAAAACCCTATATTTTATGAAGGGGGAATAAAAAGTCACACCATTTATGCTCTGCAAAGAACTAATAATAAATAAACAGTGGGGGGGGGGGGGGGTTACAACCAAGCAGCAAAAACAAAAAACAAAAAAAATCCGACCCAATATTTTATGAACAAGTGGAGGGGGGGGGGAAGCAAAAAGTCATACCGTTTATGTTCTGAAAAAAATGGAGGCCCCTTCTCCTCCCCCTTGCACCGGCCCTAGCTTAATACCTATTGGTAGTTGCAGTTTCATTGTAATGTTGATTATAACAAGTTATAGTTAGTTGTAATTGTAGTAAGACTTCATTTTTGGTTAATCACTGCATGTCTCCGGTCTTGTTTCGTAACCGATGAACCAAATCATTTTAAGGTACTGTTTACCTTTCGGAGCAGCGATTGAAAATATGTTCGACTTATCACATTTGATGAATATGTGTAGGGCCTGTATCACAAAACATTTTACCATATAAAAAATGTAATAGATCTTTTATAACTATTGTTCACATTTTTTATAATCAACATTATCTAACATTGGTTATCCTGACTGACTTTTATACATGAGTTATTTCTATCCCTAACTCACATTTCAGAACTTTTCTGAAGCACTAAAGCTAGTTTTTGTTTCATCTGGTAATGGTAAACAATGCTTTTAACATTCTTGTATATCGTATACATAATGACCAATGTATGTTACCCAGTAAAGAGTAGTTGCGATAAAGATTGAGAATAATACTTTTTTGCCTCTCGTCTGGTTTCATTCATGTGTTTTTATCGAGTCGGGAATATCTCGTACTACTTTGTTGTGTGTGTTTGTTTGTGTGTGTGCGTGTGTATGTACGCGCGCGCGTGTTTACAGTATCATGACATTATTTTGCACAATACCGACGACCAGGAAAAAGAACGATTAAAATAAGGTCAGATCTCTATCTTAATACTTTTTTTTTTGTACAATTACACTTCTGTCTATTCGCAAGTAACAGTCATAACTATGATAACATCAAGGTTTTGTAAGGAATGGTGACAAAAATTGCTGAAAATTACAATTTAGTCCAGTCAAAATATGAAAACAGGGGGTCAACCCAAAACTAATTGCAACAGAAACCATATCAATTGCATTTAACCAAGGAAAAGTTATCAAAACGACGTATTAAAAGTCCCCTAAAATTCGAGTTGTGGATCAATGCCTAATTTGCATGAATTCAAATTGGCCGCCATAAAAGGCTATTTATGCTTATATCTTGGGACATAAAACCCACAGAAAGTCAATGTTTGTGTCTAAACCTATGTTTGTTTGTTTTTTTTAGTACAAGGAGTGCAATTATGATATTATTAATACTTTTAAAGTATTCTTTTGTACATAATTTGCATGAATTTGATAATATGTGACCGTGCACCTCAAAACGAACATAAAGTCGCACACACTGATTTTACGTGAGGACTGAAAATAAGTGAAATCGGTCAACCTAGCCGAACTTGTTTTTTTTTTCATATTTTCTGAAAGAGCGGGTCTTCTTTTACATTATGCTAAAATTTGGTATCATAAAATGGGCAGGAAAGAGTGTTTTTTAGTAGTTTATCTCGAACATTTTTGGTAGAATAGTGTGATTAGGTGTGTCTTTAGAATCCTTTTTTTCATTTCTGAAAAACCTTGTCCACACTCTTCACTTAGTCTAATAACTTTTGAACGGATAGTGCTACGGCTTTGAAAGTTGGCATTAATTATAGACAGAATGTGTTGATGAGGCATGCTTAATTTCTGTTTTTTGTCCCATTCATCGCACAGCCAGCACGGTTTGGTAAAGATTAAGCGCTTGAATAGACATTGTACTTCAGAGCCTCTTTTCTCAGTTCACACTTTTCCTGAGTTTGTGCTTTCTTTCCAATATTTAGATAGGTTAGAAGAGTCCATTTGATTTGAGTTATACATCAATTTAAAGCTTAAAGTCTGTTCTTTCAGAATATGGTCTTAACGAAAAATTCATGTCTGGCGACTTTTTGTTTGTTTTGAGGTGCAGGGTCACATATAAATGCATTCAAAATGGCCGTAATAATGGCCTTTTAATATCTCCGTACATAAAACCTGTAGAAAGAAAATTTTCGCGTCTATATGTTTTTTTTCGCGTCAATAAACGCAATAATGATGTCAGATGTAGCTCAAAAAGCATACCTGCATACATAATTTGCATATATATGCATATAATTATATGCAAAATGGCTGCCATATGGCTTGTGCATGACCAGTAATTTCATCTGTACGTTGGTCTCTTTGTGTCTTTTATCTTCAGTGCCAGGACTAATTGCTGCGGTACCTGTATTCCAGAGTAAGTTAATGAAAATCTGCATAAATGCACATATAATTATTCAAATCACTAATATGAATAACTTCGTTTTATCATACGTATACATACAATGTTGGGCAAAGAACATTAACACTTAACAACATTCATTATTGCCTGATATACCTATATACATTTTGTTGCATGGATTTGTGGAAGTACTGTACCACCCATTACTACCTAAAAATAAAGCCTTTGAGCGTTAATAAAAGTAAAGAGTATCAAACAGATATAATTATAATATTATATATATATATATATATATATATATAATAATACTAATAATAATAATAATAATAATAATACCGAATAATAAAAATAATTTCCTATTAGCCTACTAGGCTCTTAGCTGATTTATTATTTCTCTGCACATAGACAGATTACGCCACTGTACTTGAATCAAACTCAGAATAATGAGAATGCTCTAATCTTTTTAAAACATAATTAAATCAATATTCTTTAAATCTGCAATGTGGATTTGTTAATTCGATAAATACAGTTTGCTCTGACAAGGATATCATTTAAGACCTCTTAATACGTTTATATCTGACGAAATCGCTCTCATTACTTCTGACATTTTACCCTTGCCATTTTTACCCCTGCAATTTTTACCTCTGCCATTTTTACCTTTGCAATTTTTACCTCTGCCATTTTTACCCCTGCCATTTTTACCTCTGCCATTTTTACCTCTGCGGTTTTTACCTCTGCCATTTTTACCCCTGCCATTTTTACCTCTGCCATTTTTACCCCTGCCATTTTTACCTCTGCCATTTTTACCTCTGCCATTTTTACACCGTAACCGCTGAATCAGGGACCAATTTTCACACTTGCATCTTCATGAAAAGTGTGGTCATTTATTTTTTTCTACCGAACTTTGCAGGTGAGAGAATATCATATTATTTAGTGACACGAGTACCATGAACCCCATATCTACCAGAATGTCTACCAGAAATTTTGTCATTTCTCTTCTTCACGGCTTATGTCATTGGTGTTCCTAATGAATTATTGAATAGGATGACCAAAATGAGGAGCGACATGGTATTTTAACCCATATAAGAATAAATGGAAAGACGAAGAACCAATTTGCAAAAAGGCATAACAGATTTCTGATATGGTAGCATGACAAGGCAGCACAATTCAACGCACCCCTTTACCTGAATGAATTTAAACTGTTACAGTATCATATATTATAAACTATTATCGTTCGAACTCATTCTTCTGGGTGTTTTTTTTTTTCAGATGTATGAATTTGACCAGTTTTATTGAACAGTGAATGCACAGAATTATTGTAAAAATATAGTTATGTTATGTACGTGAGCCGTTCCCTATGAAAAAAAACACACAACACACACACACACACACACACACACACACACACACACACGAAAACAAAAACAAAAACAACACTCACTGCATGGAAACTGGGCTCCAGTTTTCCATATGTAATTATATGAGGGTAGTTTCCAAATATGAAAGAACATGTGTAAATCCAATGCTTGGAAGTAGCGGATAAGAGAGACCTAATGAGAGTTCCATCAGACATGAAGCCAAAATAATGCATGATCATTTTCTCTCAGAATTATTTTTCTTTCCGTTTCACAAACATCGAATGGGTTAGCAATATAGGAGTATAAATACAAAACAACTTTCCTGCAGCTTGCCGTCAGTGGACTGTAAACAAAATACAATGTAATAAGCGGCCTGTCGTCTTAAGCCATTCTTTACAACGTGATTTAATCTTCATAAGTTCCTAACTAGATATGATATTTGGTAAAATGTATTTTGTTCAAATATTCAAATTCCCTTCCTCTATTTTCCTTTATGTTATGTATTATTTACGAGGGCCGCATGCAAATCAAGCAATGATTAAGCTGTAGCCCTTCTGCGTTATTCATTGCATCACTGTTCTGTTGGACATTGTACAGGCAAATAAGAAATGTATTGCTGTATATTCTAAAGGTAATGAAAAAACTCATTTTGTTAGCAACTAATGTTCATGTATATCCATTTATATGTATGGCACCATTAATGTATATGATATATGATTATGTGTCTGCATGAGCAATGATATAATGCAGAACCAATAAAATCAAATCAAATCAAAATCAAATTCTACTACCTTCGAGTTTAGGCAAATTGGTGTAGATCCAAATTGTTTGATTACATGTCACATGATTAGAATTGTCAGGGTAATTTAAGAACTTCTCGTGCCTTTCAGTGACATGTTATTAGATATTTTGCGAGGTTGATTATGGTAAATAAATGGATGATAGACATTGATTTGACCCAAATAAGTTTATTCTTCGCATTTTCTTTTTACTCCATCATCACGAAATCAATTTATTACTTCATTTCTGAAAAAAAAAAATATGCAACTATGTACGGGTATGCGAACACGTATGCTCATGACGCATCTACTGATATCATTTGTGACTGCTTTAGTGTATGTGGAAGACAATCCCTGTATCTAAGTAAATATCATTAGGCCTGGCTCTGTATCTGATATCATGTGATTGGGTGGAGGAAGTACAGTGAGACTATTCACCCTAACGAATAAAGATCGAGGGTGACAAAAGTCAACAAGAACCGGTAATAAGCCGAGCAGTGAAAACAAGATCAGTGAAACAAGAGATGGTACTGCAATAAAGCGTCATATTGATAGGCAGGGAGAGCAATGATGCTTCTCAAATTTTGAACGTATTCGTTTAAGAATCTTTCTCCGTACTTTTTCTTTCATCTTCCATAGCTAAATTAATGAGGCGGATGTTGTCTGTAGATACTTTACAGAAAACCATGTAATACAATGGATATTGGACACGTATGTAGAGTAGGTCTAACAATTCGCGGCATAATCGATTACATTGCAACAGATTTCATCCAATTAAATAGAACCCAATGACAGGTTCTCTTTATTTTCTTTTTCAGATCAAATGGGTGTAGAGGGTTATCTTGAATGTGCTTGATGATAGAGATGTGAACATGTTCTTCTAAAAATCCCTTAGAAATTGGGTCAAATGCAAAGAAAGGTATATACAAAAGTGAATGCATGTTTTCTTTCAAATTCTTTCATTCCAAGGGACTTATATCAGTGCAAATATTTGGTTTGTGTTACACGGTTTCCATACCTAAATATCAATAAGCACCTTTCAATTCAATTTCTAACTTCATTTCCTTTTTCGAAGAGAGCATTAACCTACTTTGGTAACAGAAAATAAGGTTGCATAATCAAAACATAGTAAATTGAGAAATACACAATTGTGGAACCTTGGAGTCACAAATACGTTGTCATAGAAATTGACTGAAGTGATATAAATGATATAACAATGCGCAAAACATCGAAAAATACAGGGACCCACTAGAAAGACAAGGCTTGTAGAATGTGGGCCCCTCAGGTGCAGAATGTCTAGTCGAAGAAATAAACTGATACAAACAAAAAGGCTGTGAAAAAAGTCAGGAAAAATCCTGTAAGTCCACTAAGAAGACAGAGTTACAAGCAAATACACATTCACACGCGAATAAACATTAAACGAGACTAACACGACAAAATAACAAAGGAAGACTAAAAGACAAGATAGAATGAGACAAGACTAAACATAACAGGAAGAAAATACAACAGAGAGAAAAGGCATAACAGATCATTCGATCCTCAACAGAATTATATGTAACAAAAATAAATACTGGGATGCGTGAAAAGGATACAGAATTATAGAGAAATAGAGAGAAATAGATGCAAAAGTAATAAAATGAAATCTACTCTGTAAGTGTCTTAGGACAACAATGGCGAAAAATACATGTTATGTTATTTGTAATCAATGTTCTTCGAAAAGGAATTACAATAAGCTAACATGCTAATTCAGTTCTGTGGGATTATAAAACTGCAATAAAAAGGACTTTAATCTCCTTGTAAATGAATATATTGAGGGGGCATTTTTATAATCATTATTCAGAAAATTCCAAAAAATTGGGCCAGTAAAAATAAGTGTGTTCTTAGCAAAAATCGTTCGTAAAACAGGTAAATAAAATTCATTGGAACGTCGAGTGGGATACATATGGAATGATTTATTTCTTAGAAACATAGAATCGAAAACGAACCGTAGTGAGTTAATGCTGTACATAATCAAATTGCCCCAAATTAAATAAAAACGTATCTCTCATTTTTAGCAACCTATTAGAGGCACACAACAAATTTGAGTGGGAGGGTATGGAAGAATAACAGATGACACGTAGAAGGAACTCTCTATCCAGTAGGTTCTGGTGAGTGTTCCCCCAAACTAAAACACCATAATCAAGATAAGGCAGTATTAATTGACGAGTATAACATAAGTAATATTTTTTTAGGGATATATTTTTTTTTCTATTTATAACGTCTAAATTACGCCAATATGTGTTGCAAATGTAATCAAAATGTAACTTCATGGAAAGTTTGTCATCAACAATAATTCCAAGGAATAAAATGTGAAACTCTTCTAAATGGAAATCATCCAAAACTAGAGCTGATTTCAAAGTGTCAACATGAAAGGAAATGTTACGTACTTAGAATGCCACAAATGCAAAATTGCTTGGTTTTTTTTTCTGTCTCCCTAAACTACAGACGACAAGCAAGATTTATTCTCTTTCATACAAGGACATTTGTATGATTTAAGTGTGATACAGAAAGGGATTTGAAGCCTAGGCCTGAAAGCCTTCACCATACTGTGTCCGATAAAAATATAATAACATGACAATTTATCTAAAGTGAAACATAAGAACCAGGCGCAAAAAAAAAAAAAAGGTGTCAGGTTAGGAAGCAGGATTCGAAATAACTCATCACTTTACGCGGATGAATCTTGGCGATTTCATCATGCAAGATGTTTCTTTCGTATTCACGTACCTTCCAGTGACTCAGTAAAAACCAGACAATTTGATTGCGTGTTACCGAACTACATACGATACGAGGTTCTTAGTTAACGAGGGAGAGCAGTTAATGTCTTGAGTTTGGCAAATCTTACAAGCTTTCACCGTTTCAACTTCTGTCCATTTTACAGACAAATACTCGAGAGTAAGTGTAAATATTTTTTTTTTAATTGATATAGACTATAGGGAATTATTGATATGCACCTAGAACATAAACCAACTCCACGAACAATCACGGAAATCGGGCCTAACGACTATTTTTGTGTTAGATGGGCCTTTATCGCTTCTCTAATACTAATTCAATGTGTCATTGATTGATTGATTGACTGATCAATTTTGTCTTCTTTTTATCCACCAGACTTCTCATATCATACAGGCATCCACTCAAAATGATTGACATCCGAGTATTGGTCCAGGCTGGGCTTCTTCTCATTAATATTCACCTCGGAGGTAAGGACCAGAGGCATCGTTTAAGACACGGTTTATGTCTTCTTTTTCATTACTTCATAATTTTCGTCGGTTTTGTACATGTTTCTGTGTACAACCAAAATGCCTGAATCAACAGGGTGTGGAAGTTTTCTTGTTAAGTGACAATTGTATAACGATTAGCCAAAATTCAAGAGCCGACATTTGTAGTCAAACCCATCAATATCATATTGATGCTTCACTGGGTGTGGACAGTCAGATGTACTATTATATACTGTCAACTTTATTGTTTCTTGCTCATTTATTGTTGATTTCATCTCAACATGTTTATCTATGTCAATAATATTTGTTCAATGATTACCTTGAAAAAATGTAGTCATTTGGCAGGCATAAAAAAACATTATAAACATTTTGTCATGTTCGATATTAATGGGATCTGTCAACATATCTCCCTACATTTCTTTTGCAGCTGGTATAACGTTGAACCTAGAGGTACCATCGCCTCTTCGGGCAGGCCGTGAAGTCACTGCAGTGTGTACAGGAAATGATGCCCCCAGCTCGGGCGTACTAGTAACTTGGTACTTGAATGGCATCCAAATCACTGAGGGGTTCACCACTAGCAGTGCCATCGCCCAAAATATAGTACAACCATTACCTTATAGATTATAGAGGACGATGTTTTTACAGGGAACGGCATTTCAATTTATCATTTTGAGGACTTTTTAGCAGACATAAAAGGCAACTAAATAGTATAATTTGTGTCTGTAATCAAATAGGAGCACGCTGGAAAAAATGTTTTTGTGCTGTCGTTTTGATACCATTTTCTGCTCGCCGAAACATCGAGATCACTGTCTCGGGATGTCGCAGAGACAGAATAACAATCAAAAATTAGCTGACGTTTCACTGAATTGTGCCTTTACAAATCATAAGAGTGAAAGTCATATGCATACAGCTTACGTTCCGATACATACGTGCAAATATCTATGAATATGTATGTATGAAATTATATGATTATACTATTATATGCATACATTTATTCACAATATGTGTCATTCTTCTGCTCAGAAATGATGGTGACTCAAAAAACATTACACAGAAATGAAGACGACGTGTCTAAGTCTCCCTGTTAGTATTAACTGTCAGTCTACATTCATCAATCCAACTAAAATAGAAATCAAAAGAAAAACTGAATAGCAATGACTGTACACATGGCTGCTTTGAAAGTGAGAATATGCGTCTGTGTGTGTTTGGAAAAAAAAAAACAGTGATTGGTGAACAGTTTGAGAAATACAGAAAAAAAATGACTTTCAACTTTCCTTTCTCTCACCTACTTACATCTAACTGTGACATTCAATCGTTCTGATAAAAGCAGAAACTGATATTTTGCTAGGTAGAATGACACAACATTAAACAGAGATAGCAAACGCTTCAGAAATGAAACCTGGAAGCTTAGACGGAAGTAACCTTTCACCTAGTGAGACACCCTCGATGAATTTGCCCACATTTATTCAACGAATATTTCGTCTATCCGACTGAACATGACTTTTGAAGAAGGACAAATAATCCATCTGCTCATACGCACATAACTAAGGCGAAGATTTAACGGAATTCAAGAAATATTGAGTGTAAGACTCGTCTTCCATGAATCAGAGCTGGAATGAGTGAAAGGGAAGAAATTTGACAGACTGTCAGCGGACACTCTAAGGATATAGAGGGGACACGAACATGAGATAAAAAGTCACCAAATAACATTTCTTGCAAGAAACTACACGAGGAGGATTTTTGAAGTCCTGATGTACTCTTATAGTATTGTTGATTTTTGCAGATCAAAAAAATATGAATAATGTATATCAGAAAAATCTGCTTTCCTTTCACGCCCACAACCACAAGGAGGTTATACATACTCTTTACGTAAGTTGATCGGATATGAACTTTCACCGACATCAAGACAGCGAAACAAAACAGTCTGACATGTAATCTTCAGAAATGCTGTCCCCGATTGGCTTATGGGGCAACCTGGCCCTCAAGAATCGCTCTGCAAAACCTGTAGATTATTTTGTCATTGTCATATTCATAAACATGACAATTCAGCTTCTTTTAAGGCATAGTGGAGAAAAATTCAAAATGAGAGATTAGGCAGGTCATGAGGCTTTCATAACGAACCCTATAGTGTGTGATTAAACTGACCGCGAAAATTTTCAAAGAAAGATATACATGTCAATAAACCTGTGCTAGGATTGCCTTGAATGTACACTAGTTCATGACGCCACACCTCACCTTGAAAGACTCACCAAATGTTGAACGAAATAACTGCCAATAGTGTTTGGAGACATTCGGTTTCTGCCATTTGCTTATAAAGGTTACAATAAGCATTCTTGTACCAGCCGAGACTAATAATCTTGAAGTTACAAAAACCGATCCATTCAGCGTCTGAAGTCCTTGAAATAACAAACCCGGTAATGGTACAGATGCTATACTTGGTGTGTACCATATATGCAATGTATAACAACCTTGATAAATGCTAAAATTGTTTAAATGAGCATAGAGATACAGATGTTACTCACATTTACGGCAAAATAGAAATGCATTGAAGGTTGAAAGCGGAAATGAACTTTCACCTACAATAACGAGTAATCACGGAAATAGGCTTTTTAATACTCATTAAGGGTAGAATCTTCTTTATCTATAGAAGGTGTCTGGTGTCTGAATACTTGTTCATCTTACCTCAGTTGATATAAGTCATTCAGGTATGACGTTTGGGGTTTACGAGTAACTTTGTCATCCTCTTACACAGAAAGTGCTGGTAGAGTGATGTGTGCCATGATATAACGTCCCCGTTACCTACGACTGCACGAGATAGAATGACCGCATTATACTCACTCTTGCTGAATTATACAATCTTATGTCTTTGTCATATAAAAATGAAACTGAATATATAACTGACAAAGCTTGGTGATAAAAGCAAAGAAAGTTCGTAAGACAAATGATACAATTAAATCGTCTTGTAAGATTAATTTTCTGCTATTTCAATACATAAGAAATGTTTTATGTTTGACCTCCTGTTTTACGCAAATCTTGAAAATTTGCCAAAATACAGCTAATATCACTAGTAATGAAAATAATCAACTCCATGAAAAGCATTACGACAGCTTTGCTGATCATTAGCTGATTTTCCCAGGCAGGTTTGAATTCTTGGCCGACGGAAATGACAGTCCAATTTTTCCACCGAGTTCATTTTAGTATATGATGCTATTGATTATTGTTGCTTCTCTTTAAGTAAATAAGCTATGAGGACAAATTGCTCACTTTCTCCTTTATCCACACTCTCTAAGAAATCTCAATTCAAGGTCGACGAAAAGACTATGCCTTGTTGAATGGATATCCAGCATCAATGACTGACAAAGGCAGACCAAGTCCAAGGGTTCAGCGGCCACACTACATTACTGCACCTGTAGCATTTGCTCGAGTACATGCCCCGGCTATGCGGGTGAGTACGTGCGGCTTGATATCTTGACAACGTTCCAAAACACACACAAAACATACACGGCAAAGAGAAACAGACACTGGTTATAGTTTTCACCTAATTTTTATGAGATGAACTACAGTTTTGAAAAAAATCAAGTTTTCATCGAATGTTTAAAGATATTTTCAGATTTAAATCATACACCAAATTAATTGTAAACACAGATACGTTTCATTGTGTTAGTTTATCAATTGATCATCTAGTTTTCCGATACAGACTTTTTGTATTAAAGCGAATTTCAAGCTGAGAGATACATGGCAGAATGATGCATCACAATTATGCATGTGTTCATTCATCTTCTTCGTGGTTGATTGTTTGATGCTATGTTGTGGGTTGTCTGAATATGACTAGTCTGTGGCATATATTCCCCACAATGTTCTTCCAGTGCGGCTGGTTGGTGGATCATGCGAAAGAGAGGGCCGAGTTGAGATAAGGTGTGACGGGCAGTGGGGCACGGTTTGTGATGATTGTTGGGATATCAACAACGCGCACGTCGTCTGCAGAGATCTCGGCTACCCATCGGCCTCAGCTCATTATACGGGAGCCCACTTTGGACAGGGATCTGGACCAATTTGGCTTGACGATGTTATCTGTACTGGAACGGAAACCTCTCTTCAACAATGTCGTCGACCATACTGGGGATGTGAAGGCTGTAGCCATGGTAAAGACGCCGGAGTGAGGTGTGAGGGAAACCGTAAGTTTGAATCTTTAATTCGCAAAAGTTAACTTTCAGCCCTCATGATAAAGGTCTTACCATAATCAATAATACAAATTTCGTGAGAAGTCTATCTGAGAACCTACGCAGGTGACGTTTTCCCTTTGTGTTTTGACATTTGCACAAGATATCCTTGATATAAAGACTAATAAATGAAGCAAGACGGTCAACAAGATCATGCAAAAACTTCAAAGCATACTTGTAATACATAATAATTTATACGAAGATATTTATCTTTACATATGATAGGCACAATAGTGTCTAATTGAAGGTAAAAGACCTAATTTAGATATCAAATCGTCAGATGCCAGGCTTTAAAGCGATATGTAATTGGCTTACTTCATTCCAAGGGATATTATATATATATATATATATATATATATATATATATGAAGAGTTTGTTGGCAAAAACCGATAAGTCCATATTTGCCAAATGGAGATATTTGCGATTAAAGGTCAAGAAAAATGAAAAGAATAATGAGAACATTTTTGCTTCTTTCGACCATAACTTTAAAAATGTACCTTTATATGTAATGACAAATATATCATTTAAAAGGTATTATTTTGTACTTTATGACAGCGACCGTACTTCAAAATTTTCAAAAATGGACTTATCGGTTTTTGCGAACAAACTCTTCATATGAAGAGTTTGTTTGCAAAAACCGATAAGTCCATATTTGCCAAATGGAGATATTTGCGATTAAAGGTCAAGAAAACTAAAGAGAATAATAACAAAATTTTTGCTTCTTTTGACCATAACTTCAAAAATATACCTTTATATGTAGTGACCAATATATCATTTAAAAGGTATTACTTTGTACATTATGACAGAGATCGTACTTCAAAATCTTCAAAAATGGACTTATCGGTTTTTGCAAACAAACCCTTCATATAATATATATATATATATATATATATATATATATATATATACATGTTGATAAGGTAGTCCACGTGTTGGCAAGATAAAAAGATAAGTAACAAAGCTGCAACAAAGTTCATGCTATATTCACCAACGGTTTATTTCTTCACACAAATTTTCGAGCGTCTCGCCGCCCTTTCTCAAGTGTTGATACTGAGAGAACAATAACAAAATTAAGCCATAACAATATATTGCAACCGTGTTACCAAGGATGCGCGCTTTAACGCATCAATGCTAGGCATCCTAACACCCAGCGCGCATCCTGGCAACAGTGCAATGTTACGTCATATTGAAATGACAATGAGTATAAAGCATACATGAAAAAACTTGGCACGACTGATACAGAAGTAATTCCTCTGAATACGCAGCTGCGGTGGTAATGTAAAAGCAGTGCATTATTTCTTTCAAAATTCAACATACACATAAATTAACTTTAATTCTAGTGTATAGATAATCTTTAAATAATCTGAAATTATTTTGATTAATATAAACATTCGATTTTTAAAATCAAACTGAATCGTCACACTGATGGTTATGCAAAATATGTGCAAGCAGTTTACTATTCCTTTCAAACTTCAGCATACACATACATTTACTTCCAAATTCTGTTGAGTAGATAGTCTTTCAATCAGTTATGGTCAAATTTTGTGTGAAGAAATAAACCGTTGGTGAATACAGCATGAACTTTGTTGCAGCCTTGTTACTTATCTTTATATATATATATATATATATATATATATATATATATATATATATAAATCAAATGAAATTCAGAAAACTGTACAGGTTATACGGCCAAATATGGCTTTACATTATGTTCATTTTTCTTCCGATTTTATACGGGTAAAGTGATGACGGACGACAAATATTGATTAGATTTTCTCCCAAAAATTATCAATTCATATAAGCGTCATATCATGGTACATGGGGGTGGTTCTGACTGTGTGTGCGTGTGTGTGTGCGTGTGTGTGTGTGTGTGTGTGTGTGTGTGTTGTCAAAATTTCTTTGGGACGATGGCAATGACAATCTTTATTTCGGGCTTTTTGACACTGGTTGCATATTCCACTTGTATTCTCGAGTATATTTTAGATAGATATTCCCAGTTGAGCGGGTAGACTATTATACAGCGTGGTATTGGTCACGAGGTTTCTAGTGTCAGTGCCTTTGCTCTCTATTTAAGGCTTTTTACACTTGTAAATTTTTGCTTAGCCCCGGACCAACGGTGGGGCTAAGGGGGGGCCTTAGCCCCACCGTTGGTACGGGACTATCCTTAGCCCACTTTCTGTTTACACTCGTTTTTGCCAAAGTGGGCTAGCCCCACCGATAGTACGGTACTATCTGGCCCTGCAAAATAGCAGGGGTTAGCACCGCAATTGCGGTGCCAAGCAATTGAGTGTAAACAGAACGAAAAAATAATCCTGGGCTAAGCGACGGAGACGAAGTCCGACCCTCACTGACCAATCAGAAACGAGGTAATCAAGTGCTGCCGGTGCGTGCGTGTACGTGTACAGTACACAGCGTAATTATGAATATTCATGTGGATTGGAAAGTCCGGGGCTAAGAAATACGAGTGTAAAAAGGTCAGTTCTCTCCTTAGCCCCGGACAAGAGATAGTACGGGACTAATTGGCGAGTGTAAAAAGCTGAAAAAATTGGTACGGGACTAACGATAGTCCTGGGTCAGAGAAAGTCTGGGGTTAAGAAACACAAGTGTAAAAAGCCCTTTTGAGGCCTAGCCTGTTGACATCGTTGCCTAGTCCTTTTGAGGGGATCTAAAACCGCCACTTCCGTGCGTGATTACTTGTAAGCATGAATTCACAAAAAAAAGCAATAAACAAACCCACAATTATATGTTGTTGTTGTTCTTTTTAATATTGGCATGCATATATATATCATGTATAATGTATATGAATATGTATGAAGAGTTTGATTGCAAAAACCGATAAGTCCATTTTTGAAAATTTTGAAGTACGATCTCTGTCATAAAGTACAAAATAATACCTTTTAAATGATATATTGGTATATTGGTATATTTTTGAAGTTATGGTCAAAAGAAGCAAAAGAGTTCTTATTATTCTCTTTATTTTTCTTAACCTTTAATCGCAAATATCTCCATTTGGCAAATATGGACTTATCGGTTTTTGCAAACAAACTCTTCATATCCATATATATATATATATATATATATATATATATGATAGTAAAATATACAATGTTGTTGTTTTATAGTTCTGGATATATATGAAATGTATATCATTTGGTATCTTTAGATAGTCTGCGGTCTAATTTTTTTCTGAAACTCGTGGCTTCGTTTTAATGGGTTAATTAGATGCAATGATTTCATGCGCCATATCACACCATCCCGTACCATATCTAATAATATCTGCACCTGTTGGTAACACATACAGAAGAAAAAAATAACATGAATCTACAGCTTCAATCCATCATCCACATCCTTTTGTTGTTTAAAAACAATGCAAAATACTCAGCAAAGAGTGATTGAAATAACATACAGCAAAATGAAATTTTACGTCTCAGGATGAACGAAAAAGAAGTGGTATGAAAATGATTGTCCACCTTACTATTTGGAACTTCCTGTAATCACCAACAAAGTACTGGGTTCATGCAATGAGACGTAGTGCCGCGAGGCGATGGCATAGCCTTAGACGTAGTGCCGCGAGCCGATGGTATGGCATTGCCATGGCAAAGTGCATTGTTTCGTTTTTACGACATCATTCGTGTATAATATACTTTATATTGTATTGAAAAAAATCCTTTATCAGACGAGTGTAAGAGAAATGAAAAAAAAAATGTTTCACTTTGGATTATGTCAACTTTTGCTTTTCTTTTCTTTGTGATGATGGAAATAAATAAACTATTGAATTGAATTGAATTGAATAGCCTAATTAGTGGGCGATTTGAAGGTGTTTCTACTTTTCAATAAGTTCCGGTACACATGCACGTATTGACCCGGCTTTGGAAGTGGGCTTGAACTTAAGTGTCGTGACTCAGACTCTACCTTGAACAAGGCTACCTTTTATTTCCTTCATCTATTTCTTTATCTCTTTATGATCAAGTTACAACCGAATTGAATTATTGACACAACAAATCATCAATGTTAGCTTGGTTCCTTTCTCTGGTTTAAGGAACCGCTAGAGTAGATACGTACAACGTTCGTAGCGAGCTGACATTAACTCCGACGGTAGCAGACCATGGGGGCGTCCTTCAGTGCCACCTTCTCAGCAGTGAACAGTCTAGAACGCTACAAGTCCAACGTAAGAAGCATAATATTATGTACATGTATATCCAATAATATCCTTCGGTATGTGTGCTTCCCTTTTTTACAGGTTGCCTTTTTTGAAGCTTGGTTTAGGAAAGAATTCACTCAATCAAAACTGTGTGCTTATTCGCAGTTACAATAACGAAGAAAAAAAAATCCAATCTGCTTATCACAGGTACAACTCTGAACATTCGTGAGGTTATAGTTCGGTATTCCAGAGATTTGTTATTCTTGAGGTTTGCTAATCAACAAAATAAAATATGGTACGTTACTCCGAGGGTTCGTTAATCGACAAAGCAAATAAGGGTTACTATTGAGAAAGTTGGTTAACCCGAAAAACAATTAGGGGCGTAATATCGAAGCTTCGTATGATGCGGGGTTTTTTTTTCCTGTTTTTCTTTCTTTCTTTGTTTATTTTCGGATTAACGAGCCGCCACAATAACGACTCTTACTTTATTTTTGTAGCTCTCTCTCTCTCTCTCTCTCTCTCTCTCACACACACACACACACATATGCATCAATATGATGGAAAACTCCATAGAATTAGTATGAAAGGATTGTCACATCAATGTAAAAGTTAGTGGGAAATTGTGAAAGTGTACAAATGTAAAAGTTGGTATACACTCATTGAGATCACAGTGATGTCCCGATGGACAGTGTGAGGTTTGTGATGCAAGGTCATACGAATGTAAGGCAACATACCCTGAAATAGACTTTAATCTTGGTTTATTTGAATATCAATCTGCCTTTAACCCTGATCACGTGACAGACCCTCCAGCAGATAATATCATCTCGATCAAGATCGTTGACAACGAGGACGGACAAGAAACTGATGGCCTCCAGATTACATGTCACGTCACCCCATGTGACCAACCATTTCCACTAATCGGGACATATGAGATTGCAATCGATGACGTCATTCAGTCATCTTCAAGCTCCCCTTCCGTGACCCTTGACCCTCTACCCAGTGGATGCGTAGAAATCTCATGCACCGGAATCAACGAGATTGGTAGGACGACCACTACGCGGACTCATTGTGTCAGAAGCTGTGGTAAGTAATTGTGTACAGTTATAGATCTTCTTGGGATATGCACCAAGTTTTTATGAAATCCGTGAACCGAAAGAAGGACCTCATCTCAGGGCAGAGAGAGACAGGAATGTATACAAAGGGTTCAGTGTCTGAATGTGAAATATATAAATGTATAACTTTACCTTATAAATAGGCTGTAATGGTTTGATCCACAGCAAATTGGATCGAAAATGACGAGAAGAATGCACGATATTCTCTCGACTTGGAAAATAGAAATCAAAGACACATTCGTATTACGAAAACTTACAATGATGATGGTGTATTATTGTTTCGTCAACTCGAGATAACTTAGATATTGTTAAAGATTATTTTAAATTAATATACACTTCTTGTGACCCCCCCCCCCACACACACACACACCCCACAAGCAGAAAGTGAAAATTTGTTATCAAATGATATCCAGGGTGTTAAACTGTCTCAGAATGCAACAGAAAAATTTAAATGTTTGATCACACTCAATGAGTGTTTAGATAATCATAAAACCATGAAAAAAATAAAACACTTGGAATTTAAGGATTTCGTTTTAAACATTACACTTTTTTGTTTCAAGATGAAATACACTCCAAAATTTTGTTATTTCCATTAGAAAGACAAAGAAAAACGGCGCAACAGTGCCAAAATGATCGAAAATGGGACTAGAAATAAAAAAAAAATTATGAAAAATTGAAATTTCATACTTTTCTTGACCATTCATTTTATAAACATTCAAATCAGCAGGTTAATGATGTCATGCTCTCACAGTTGTCTATTCATTTCATTGCAGAAATGACAAAACTCTCTAAGCTGTAATACTAAACGTGCCTTAAAACCACTTAAATAAAGGAAAAGCATATGTTAGCTCAGATATATTTTCTTAATAAGGGAATATGCTATGGTCTGTATTGGCTAAATATGTATTTTTTTCTCGAACTTCATATACAACATACATGATAAATGGTGAGGATATTACATCTTCAACTCGCTCAATTTAAAGTGGCATTTAAGTCGATTTTCGTGATTTCACATCATGAAGTACATACATCAACAGATCCATGTATAAATTTATGGAATTTATTGTGATCCTTGAGCAGAGAAATAATACCCTTAAAAAAAAATCTGAAACAAATTACACTGAACAATGTTGATGACATAGGAGCCTCATTTTGTTTTTTTATAGAAATGTGGCAGAATAATTTCATTAACACTTGTTAAACAAGTTCACATGTGTAAAATGTATTCATGACACCTTCTTTGGCTCTGCTTCCTTGAGCCACAACTCATGCATTCTTATGGTGAGGCTGCCATGTCATCATCCGTGGTCATTGCTGTTTATTGTAAATATAATATATATATATATATATATATATATATATATATATATATATATATATAGTAATAACTATAAATTCTGAAACTCTGTACTCAGTACAACTAATTATAGTAGCTCAAAAGTAAAATTCTGAAAATTATCCAGAGGTCTCCTTTGATATTCGCAAGAACTGGTCAAGAAATAAAATTACTTCTATTACAAATGTTAATCCTTTAAAGATCTCTTGCACACTATTCTCCGTATAATTGTTACGGATGTCTTTATCTTCCCGTAGAGACCAGTGGCGAGCCTCCAGCAGCTGATGTCTTGTCGATCAAGACTTCGGAGTTCCTAGACAAAGACCGTCAGATGAATCTGCTAATCCTGTGCAGAGCGAACCTGAGCGACCAGTCGTACCCGTACCTCCATTCATATTCAATTGGAGTTGATGGGACCACCCTGTCCAACGCGAGCTGGACCTCGGCCGTCTTGAGACCACGCCCAAACAGGTGTATTAATGTCACGTGTTCCGCAACTAATGGCGTCGGAATTACTTCCGCTTCCGCGAGACACTGTCCGAGGGGTGAGTAACAGGAAATCCACCCCCCCCCCAAAAAAAAAAAAAAAACAACAACAACAACAACAATAATAATAATGATAAGATAAATAGATAAATAAATAAATAATAAATATGCTTCAAGTTATCAAATTCCGTGAGAGACATACTTTCGTATTGGTAAACACTGTTTGCAATAATTGCTAGTAATCTGGAACTGTTTGGTTGAATCGGGATTGCGGGGAATCTCTGTGATATACTAAGCCCTATTCCTTTTCAGTACAGCGATGTTTCCCCTATATATCAATACAAATTTGACAAATGCGGAAAGATGTTTATGATTGAAAACGGGTGCATTTTACAAATTAAACCATGCAAACAATTCATTTATTGTTCCCTTTATAGATTATAATCTTTAACATTTAATCATATATAATATATGCATACATAGAGAGATATGTCAAACTACCAAATTTCAGGGGAAAAAATGCTTCGGTGGCCCAATCGGGCAACTGAGATTTACATTACCTTTGCCTTTATTTTAGACCCTAAATATATTTCTCGAGCCACAACAATTACAAATTAAATGATTTTAGTGGCTTGAATGGACCTCCTGAAAAAAAAAAAAAATGTTAGTGCCGAGCTTTGTATGTACATGATCAACTATAAATTAAATCAACAAACTATAAAATGTGTACTTACATCAAAACCTTTAAACTGTTTTTTTAATAAAATCAAATGCATCTTCGACCCCATCTTTCTCTATTCCTCAGACCCACCTGCGCCTAAAATCATCTCTATCAAGGTCGAGGAGGACGACGATGACTGGGGAACGAATCTCAATATCTCATGTCATGTGGATCCGATCGACCAACCGTTTCCACCGATCGGTGTGTTCGAAATCGCCGCTGATGAAGACATTCTATCAAGATCCAACGCCTCTTCAACGATCATGGAAGATCGCCCCCAGAGATGTATCGATATATCGTGTACCGGTACCAATCAATTTGGAGAAACTGTTTCCACGCGGAATTACTGTCCACTGAGAACAGGTAGATTGCTTATAATTTCGTATTATTATATAGACGGTAACAGCTCTTGATTACAATGTTTGTTTGTTTCGTCAATACCAACCTTCACGAACTCTTCGATCCTCAACTGCAGGTCTCTTACATATTCCGTTTTCTCGGAAATCTTGGGGGGAACGAGCTTTCGCTCACGCTGGACCAACACTGTGGAATTCACTTCCTCGTGAGCTGAAAGACTCAAGCTCTATAACATCTTTCAGGAGTGATTTAAAATCCTATTTGTTTAGCAGTGCATTTTGAAGACCAGTGTCTTTTGAAGACAGACTTTCATGTCTTTTTTTTCTGCTTCTTCATCTTCTTCTATTACGGTGATGTACTTGTATCTACAGTCTGTTTGCTTTGATGTACAATTGTAAAGCGCCTTGAGCATTTAATCAAGGTGGAGAACGGCGCTATAGAAATTGTATGTGTTATTATTTATTATTATTATTAACACTGCAGACTTAGAACAGGTATATGTTTCTTATAGGTTCTGGTATATAGACAATACAATACTGCCCAATGAAAACTGGTAGGTTTTCTTATTGGGTCTAATACTATAGAGGATAATAGCTTCATATCTCATGATCTCTTTGATGTCTGCTTTGTTTAAAGAGGTGCTTGTATATTTTCCTGTTTTAGTATTTTCTATTAGTATTAAAAAAATCGATGTGATAGTTGCTTACATAATGACACTGATTTATGTTTTGACACAATTTCGCGAAGAGAGTAGGCCTACTGTTGATGTCACTGTTGATTTGAGACAAATCAATTGTTTTGTTTTTACCCTCATAGTTCACGCGCCCCCAGCGAATAACATCCTCTCCATCGAGACCCAGGAGATCAATGGGGAAGGAAGCCAGGTCATTCTCGTCATCACGTGTCACATCAGTCTTCAAGAGCAGCCGTACCCACACCTCCACACATACACCATCGGAGTCGACAACATCACTCTCTCCTCGTCCAGCTGCGCCTCGGCTCTCTTCAGACCACGCCCAGGCAACAGGTGCATCAATGTCACTTGCTCTGGGACTAACGGGATTGGTTGGACCTACACCAGTGTTGAACACTGTCCAACTTTTGGCTCGGAGAAAGGTATTTAAAGTCAGAGAGAGATGCCGTGCTCAAAAAAGAAAAAAAAATAAGCTATAGCTTAAATAGAAGTAGTCATAAGCGAAGAGATGAATAACTTTTATATTGAAGAAATCATGGAATGTATCCATTACTCGAAGTCTATGACGTCATTTTCGTAATACATGTAGACAACTTCTAACTATCACTCAAATCAACGAGGAGTCCTTTTCTTCTTTTTGTTTTTGTTTGTTTGTTTGTTTGTTTGAACTTTTTTGGGGCGATGTTAATCATTCCTTTAATATTTTTATTTGTAATGTTGTAAGGACCTACGATTTACGTTTATAATACAATCTGAAGTATCATTGTCAATATTATTGTCAAAATAAGGTAGGAACGCATGAATTCTTTACAAATATACAACGTACGATGTTTATATTGAACTTGTGACATAAATTCTAAAGAAAACTAACCACATGCTGGGCTTTGCTATCATTCTAAGAAGTATCTAATACATTAAACTAGATTTCGAATTGATTTTATTGATCGCTTCAGTTTGCTGGAACAAGCAAACCTTTTAAGTTATCATTGACTCGTCTAAAATCTTAAAGAAATGAAAAACAATTATACACTTCTTGGCAATGGTGTCATTGATAGGAGCATAATCATGCAGTTAAGCTGCTTCCGGTTTGTTTGTTCTTTTCAAATTTAAACTCATAGCGATCAAATATAATTTATCAAATTGATGTGTACTCGCACTATTCAAGACGATTTGTTTCCCCCTACGCAACAACCACATTGAATGTTAATAGTACCAAGATGTGAATCATCGTGGAGAAGTTAAATGTTTACAGACATTTCATCCATTTTTTTTTTCCTGAAGGCGATACTACCAGCGGTATGTAAATGGACGAGATTTCTCACGTATTACAGATTGGACTCAGAGTGACATTTCACCATAAACGTCTTTGAATTTTCTTAATTTCTTTGTTGAAATAGTTTTTCACTTCCTGCATGTCTGGTCCTGCGTTACAGGTCCGATTGCTAGTCTTCGTCGAGGAATTCTTCAGCAGCCGTCGACCACGTACGCCCTGCTCGTGGCCGTGTTCTTCCTGTCGTTGTTGACCTGTGCGACAGTAATAGTCAAGAGGAGAGAGACCACTGTCTTTTGAAAATTAAATGCCTTGTAAAACATCCCACTCTTCTTTTCCTGACTTTACTGCTTCGACGAAGGAAAGCTGATCTTTGGTCGTCAATCGACGCTTCTTAAATTAAAACAGGGATAACCGTTTTTTTTTACTTTTTTCTTATAGTGGGATACTTTTTAGGTTTGCTTCATGTTCTTTTATTGAACGCTACATTTGCCTGTTATTCTAATCCTGCTTAAAATTTACATATTAATTCAGACAGGAAGTTTTGATTATTATATTGCAAATAATAGTTTTCATGCGATTGGCTTATTTTCATAAATGTATAACATTGTGACTTTCTTCCAAAGTTTCATGTTTAGATTGTTGAATCACTTGTCGTAACTAGCATATATTCCTGCCTTTGTGTTCTTTTAAATATCAATTTATCACTTGCTTAAAGACCGAAACAAGTAGGATTTCTCATTTTTTTCCAACCTATTTTATTTTTTCCATGCTTCGCAACGAAAACAAAAGGACAATAAATGACAAAAAACGTGAAAAGTAACAAAATGACTCTAGTTATTTTGCTTAAACCAATGTTAATTATTGTTTTTGACCTCTCAGAGTAATATCGATAAATAACACTAATATTTGACAGTCATGTCAAATATGCTTTAATAGAGGGGTGGCGCTAGGTTTTCAAAGTGAGGGGGACGACTTTACGGGAACAGGAACGTGGATTCGTTTTCAGAATGGGATTTGACATTTTGCTGTCACTTCCCTATACACACACACAAAAAAGAGTACTTACATCGACTGAGAAGCAGAGAGAGAGAGAAAAAACCTATATTTTATGAAGGGGGGGGGGGAATAAAAAGTCACACCATTTATGTTCTAGAGATAACTAATAATAAATAAACAGAGGGGGTTACAACCAAGCAGCAAAAACAAAAAACAAAAAATCCGACCCAATATTTCATGAAAAAGTGGAGGGGGGGGGGGGCGCAAAAAGTCACAGTGTTTATGTTCTGAAAAAAAAAAATGGAGGCTCCTTCCCCTCCCCCGTGCATCGGCCCTGGCTTAATACCTATTGGTAGTTGCAGTTTCATTGTCATGTTGATTAGTGAAAAAGTTATAGTTAAGTGTAATAGGAGTAAGACTTCATTTTAGTTAATCACTGCATGTCTCCAGTCTTGTTTCGTAACCGATGAACCAAATCATTCTCAGGTACTGTTTACCATTTGAGCAGCGATTGAAAATATGTTCGACTTATCACATTTCATGAATATGTGTAGGGCATCTGTATCACAAAACATTCTACCATATCAAAAATGTAATAGATCTTTTATAACTATTGTTCACATTTTGTATAATTAGCATTACTTAACATATGTTATCCTGATTGACTTTTATACATGAGTTATTTCTATCCCTAACTCACATTTCAGAACTATTTTGAAGCTCTAAAGCTGGTTTTTGTTTCATCCCCTAATGGTAAACAGTGCTTTTAACATTGTTGTATATCGTATACATGATGACCAAAGTATGTTACCCAGTAAAGAGTAGTTGCGATAAGGATTGAGAATGCCTCTCGTCTGGTTTCATTCCTGTGTTTTTATCGAGTCGGGAATGTCTCGTACTACTTTGTTTTGTGTGTGTGTGTGTGTATGTGTGTGTGTGTATGTGTGTGTGCGTATATGTGTGTGTACGCGCGTGTGTTTACAGTATTATGACATTATTTGCACAATACCGACGACCAGGAAAAAGAAGGATTAGAATAAGGCAGGTCTGTATTTTAATACTTTTTTTTTTTTACAATTACATTTCTGTCTATTCGCAAGTTACAGTCACAACTATGATAAGATTATGGTTGTGTCGGGAATGGTGACAAAAATTGCTGAAAATTACAATTTGGGAAGTTTCAAAAGTGACATGCACTACTTATCTGTAATGTCAAAATACAACACTATATCCTAAACTTAAATACATAAGTGCTTTCTGTGTTTGTTTTAAATCTTATTCTGTGATTTCTCGTCACTTGTGTTATCTTTGCGGTCATTCTTGCCTTGTTCTACACCGAATGTGAGTCCAGTATGAAGTTCTTTTTTTCCCTAATAAACAAAAGTATTTGTGTGTGTGTGTGTGTGTGTGTTGTAGTAATATGTGATCATGTGTCTGCTTTGATAGTTAATTCTGACCTGCATATCAAAGAAAAGTTGGATAAGATTTAAATTTTTTTGTTAACTTGTAAATCGTTCATACATGATACAGGACATGTGTCTCTTTCTTTATTTTCTACATGTTGCCTTTTATTTTCAGTCAATTTTAAAGGGCAATATCACAACCTAGAAAGGTAATAGACATGAAACTAAGTAATGTATTGATATATATATGCAAATTTACCCCAAAATTATGTATGACTAAATAAATGACACAAACTGACATAAAAGTCATCTTTATTTCATACTAATATTCATAACGTCATCATACACACTAAATACTATAAATCAGAAATGCTATATCAGAATATTTTAAGCATTTTAGATTCACACAAATAATGCCAAATTTTTCATGTTTATTGCGATGGATTGAGATTGATTAAAGTCGGCTTGTCCTCAATTCATTATGAATTTCAATCCAACGCGTAACAATGGCATACTTAGAGTAAAACAGAGATATTAGGGACTTTATTTAAGTCATCGCCCAAATGACGTACATTAAATAAAAATCATATAGTCACGATGTGTTTATGAGGGACAATCAAGCAATCACCAAAAACCAAGGATCGACTGTTTTATTGATGGTTTTTCTGTACTTTTTTAAATTCTAGTATCCATTGCATCTACATAGTGATGAGCCCTACCAGTCAATAAAAATGGTTGTCGTTCATGACCGATTTTCTTCTCTGTAATTCTGTAAATTACACTACGGACATGTTTTATGTCATGCTGAGTTAATGTTTACCATTAGATGTTTAGGTAAATTCTTCGAGTAATTTAAATTTGATTGATATTCGGCTCTTTGGCGTACCTACCCTTCTTTCTCCACTACTCACAATCCTATCCCACCCCTCCACATTGTATATATATATATATATATATATATATATATATATATATAATATCCCACAGTTCGCATTCTCATCCAATCAATAAGACGAGTTTGGACCTTTGCTTTCATTTCTTTGCAAAATTTACTTATTTTTTTTATTTGAATAAATGTCAACATTTAGACTCTAAAAGGCATTTTAATCATAATATGGTGAATGGTGTTCCCTACTGATAAGGATGTCCAAAATGTGGAGTGAAAGGGTCTTCTAACCAATGTAAGGAGAAATAAACACCAAGAATTGTAAGGAATACTTTAATAAGGCATAACGTATGGAAATGTGGTTGCCAGGCAAACAAACCTACAGGCAGCAATTAACTTCATTTTGATGGGTTTATACTGCTCCAGTATATATTCCATATAAATGCTAGTATTATGATAGAGTAATATGCACAATATGTGGGAGATAGAACATATTAGTGCACGCAAGTTATTCCCGAGGAAGAATGCTTAATGTATGAAGCCTGGACTCCAATTTTGGAAATGTAATTTGTTGAAAGTAGATCTCTAGTATGAAAAAATATCCACATTCTGAAAGAAATTATGTACATACGTATGTAATCAGACAGCTGGCCAAAACAGTACATCAGCCATCAGCGTTTGCTTTCTGTTTCACAAACATTACATGTGTTAGCAATATTAGAGTTTGGAAGAAACAATTCGTTCGTTTAAAAACAAAACCGCATGCTTTCAGAGGACAAAGGTGGATTGTAACCCAAATGCAATGGGAAGGCACGCAGGTTCTCGTTTTGTGCATTGTGTTGAACTGACTATTCATAAACTTCATATTTTATAGTAGAAATTAAACTCACTTGAATATACACGTGTCTCATGCTCTACGTTGAAATTTAAATCACTGTCTTGAAATTAGCCAGGGATGTTGATATTGTTTGAATGCATGTTGAGAAATAGAGTAATTACATTGATTTAGCAGCTGCTTCAATGGACTGTTGGTCACCTGTTTTAGGATATTTTGCATGTTAGGTCATTGGGAAACAAACAACTAATAGACGTTGTTAAGACTCAAATAATTTAATTCTTCTCCTTTTTCTTCTACATCATAATTATAAGAACCAAGTCAGAACTTTATATCTGAAAAAAAAAATATAGGCATATTAAGATACAATGAAGCATGCACACATACTCATATGAATGCATGCATAAGTGTCTGCATGTGAAAGTCGGTCCATGTATCTTTGTGCACATGTAATGTATGTAATGTATCTGATAATATGTGCATTTAATGGAGGAAGTACAGTGTGATTATTCACGTCAAGGATTCTGAGGATGAGAAAAGTCAACAAAAACCGGTAATGTGAAAAGAGTTGAAAACAAGATCAGTGTTACATGATATAGTGCAACGATAAAGCATCATGCCATCAGACAGGGGGAGTTAGTGTAGGATTTAAGATGCTACATGATCTAGTACTGACAGTCATTGAAATATCTCGTCCATTTTCACGACTGATGCATGAATAGTTATAATTCCGTGGATAATTCCCTGCATATCACTATGATATGACTTATCAAATGCTACCGTTGTTCGTCAATCTCTCTTTCCATTCTTTTTCTTCCATCTTTCATAGCATTTTCATTTCAAAAAGTGTATAAATGTTATGCTTATACAACGTGTGGCACGCCTTTTGAGTATGTTTGTACCAGTTTGTTATATTAATTGTGTCGTGAAGCAAACGAATTTATCTCTGTTTGTTTAAGGAGCAATGATATGCTTCCTTCGTTCTTTACAATCAATTGACATTCACAGCAACTTTTGTTGTGTTTGGTAACTGTGAAGCTCCAAAAGTCTCGCAAAGCCTGATATGAAACTCTTATATATTTTTCTCCTTTTTTATAAAAAAAAAATATGTTTCCCATTCGTTCATATTTTGAATACGATCAAATGTTTGATTGCTATTACCAGATCATCATCAATAAGTATCAACCAGTTACTTGAAACGTTATTTGTTTAGCTATCACATTTGATGCACGAACAAAGTAAGTTGTTGTTGATGTTGTTTGTGTTGTTATTTTTTTAACTCCAGAAGACTGATACTTACTAGAATATAAACTTAATTTACTAGGTTAGTCATACAAACATTTTTAAGCTTTAGCTAATGAAAGTAATTAGGATGTTTAAAATGAAATAGTATTATTATGAGTGCAGAGCTTAGTTCTAACATTTAACACGAGTATGATAGACACACGGATGTGAAATCAAAATCTGAAATCCTTCAGGAAAGTTATAAGATGAAGAGCGTATCAAATGACAATACAACTACGGGGCAGATGCCGCTTAAGAAAAAATGAAGAGAGAAAAAAAAAGATGATTCATCGCTTAACGCGGATGAATTTTGTTCATTCCATTATGTTAGCTGCTTTTTCACGTGCACCTATACCTACCCGTGACTGGATAAAAGAAGGCATTTCCATTATATGGCATTCAATTTCATGGGGTTGATAGCAACTTCGAGGTACAAGACGGGTAGACGAGTTTACATTTTGACAAAAGTAAATCTTACGGTATCTGTAGCGGCACAGAATTCCTCCTCATTTCAAAAGAATTCTACTCGCTTGAAAACATAGGGATATCAATGTACCAGTATTTATATAATGTTTCTGTTAAAACTCTTGTTATTATTCCAGACATGATCTTCTCATGTCACGAAAATAAATTGAACATGATGATCTATTGAATATCCTGATCTATTAAATATACTAGTTCGCTCATAAACGTTCCTCCTCCTATCAATTCTATTATTTTAATGTCTTATTTTATAGCAATCCATATGTATATTATGAATAAACATTTCATTTTCCATACAATCTGCAGAATATGAAGAATCTACTCACAATGATTGAGTGCCGAGTGTTGGTCCAAATCTCACTTCTTCTCATTAGCATTCACTTCGGTGGTAAGTTGCTTGATTTCCTTTTTATAAGACTTCCTTTGTCATTTTTCCCCTTTTCGTTTTGATATGTACCTTGTACAAAGTATAAAGCGACGAGCTAAATGTTTGTTGCAAAATATAATCGATAACAACAACTTTAGTTCAAAATGAATAGAGGGCACAGAGACATGTTTTTGTTTTATTTGAGTGTCGAAAATTTTGTTTCAGATGTATTATATTTTATCAACTCTTTTCTTGATTTCTTGATCTCCCTGTGTTATTCAATGAAAAGCTGGATGCTGTTGACAACATTTCATTATTGTTTTTACAAATATATGTGGTTTACAAGGAGCGATGTAAATGATCAGGCATAGAAGACTTTTCCCCCTTGTTTTGTCATGTTTGATTCCATACAAGATATATTCATCAATATTTGTGTCTTCTTCTTGCAGCTGGAATGACGTTGAACCTCGAGGTACCATCGCCTCTACGGGCAGGCCGTGAAGGCACAGCGGTGTGTACTGCAAATAACGTGTCAGGCTCGGTTGAACCGACTTGGTACTTGAACGGCGTCCAA
The DNA here is from genome assembly GCF_040938485.1 of Diadema antillarum. Taxonomy (NCBI): domain Eukaryota; kingdom Metazoa; phylum Echinodermata; class Echinoidea; order Diadematoida; family Diadematidae; genus Diadema; species Diadema antillarum. The sequence goes on from NW_027271442.1 coordinate 177,023, forward strand.
ATCACAGACGGCTTCACCACCACTAGTGAAGTCTTCGTGGAAAATAAAGTACAACCCGAATGCGCTAGATAGAATGGTGACTTTTGAGTAAAGGGTCTTTGAAATCTGTTATTTTTAGAACTATAAGGTACTCTTGGGACCAACTTCATGGCGCAGTTGATTCTCGCAGACTTTTCCAACGAGCGTGAAAACCAAGACTTTTACGCTTCAGTTTTGATGCAAATGTCTGCTCCTTTCTTCCGTGTAATCACTTCTTGGCGGAATGTAATGTCAGAAAGTAGACGTTATGCGAGAGTTGGACTGACGTGTACCGTGTCGTAGTAATGGAAGACACACACACACACACACACACACACACACATATATATATATATATATATATATATATATATATATATATATTCTCCTCTGCTTAATAATGATGTCGTCAAACAGTGAATGCACTGATATGAAGGAGACATATGTGATGCATTGTACAATACAAAGAAAAATATGACAAGTAAACTGCTCTTTTTTCCCTGCATTTTTTATACTATTGTATTCTAGGATTATAGTTTCTCTCTAATATCAACAGGAACTGATTGAAATATTTTTTTTTTCAATGAAAATATCTACGTACCTCTAAGACAAATACAGAGAATGCCTCAGAAATTGAAATCGTCAATGCGGACGGAAGTCACCTTTCACCTAGTGCGACACACTCGATTGATATCAGTACATTTACTGGAGAAATACTACGCGTATTTCACTTAACATGGATTCTGGAAAGTCACAAATACTTTATCTGTCCATACACAATGTGCTGGGGGCGAAGATTTGACAGATTTTAGGACAAATTCAGTGCAAGATTCGCCTTCCACGCATCAGAGCTGAGGTGAGTGAAAGGGAAGAAATTTTACAGACTATCAGCGGACACTCTACCGTCTATTTTATAGGGGAGACACGAACATGAGAAAAACGTTACTTAATAACCCCTTCCACAAGAAAATGTACACTGATAACTTTTGAAACCTTTCCGTGCCCTCATGGTAATATTATTCCTTATAGATTAGAAATGATTGCAGTAATACATCAGAAAAATCACCTCCCCATTCACGTCCATAATGATAATGAGGTTATCCATACTCTTTGACGAACTCAATGCGCAGCTTGATCGGATATGAACTTTGGCCGACATCTGGAGAGGGAAACAAAACGAACCAATTTATGATCTTCAAAAACGCTGTCCGCGATGGGTTTATGAGGCAAACTGGCCTTAAAGAATCAATCTTCATAACCTTGCAGCCTATCTTACCATTATCATTTTTAAAATCATAATAATTCTGCTTCTTTTAAGGCATGGTGGATATAATTCCAAGAGAGACAATAGGCAGGTTACGAGACGTCGATAACGGACCCATTACGGTGTGATTAGACAGACGGCAAAACTATTTGAAGAAACAGATAAATGCAAACAAGTCTATGATGAGATCGCCTTGAATGTAAACTATTTTAGGAGGTGGTAATTTAATTTGTAAGACTAAACAAATCTTGAATCAAATGGCCGTCATCGGTGTTGGGAGACATTCAATTTCTGCCCATTGCTTATAAAGGTTACAATTAGCATTCTTGTACAAGCCGGGACTCGCATTCTTGAGGTTACAAAAACTGATAATTGCAGAATTTGAATTACTGCAAATTGATAAAGGCAAATCTTACAAATGTTATGCTTGTTGTATACCATATAATTATTCTATTGTAAGTGTAGGAATTGTTTACATTGTCGAAATGGGCATAGAGAGAAAGATTTAAGTCGCACTTACGGCACAAAGGGAAAAGCTTTGGAGGTTGAAAGCGGAAGTGAACTTTCACCTACAATAATGAGTAAGCACAGAAATATGTGTTTTAATACCTTTTAAGTTTAAAATTTTCTTCTTCTATAGAAACTCTCTAGAGTTTGAATACTTGTCCATCTTACCTGCCATGATATATGTCCAGCAGGTGTGTAGTTGGGGGTTCCTGAGCAACTTTGTAATACTCCACGTACTCAAAAATATAACCTGCTGAGAGCGTGATGTGTTGCATGATATAACGTCCTCTCTACGACGGAATTAAAAGAACCGCGTTATAACTGTCTTTGCTCAGTTATACATTGTGATACCGTCCCTGTGCAAATATGACACTGAATATGAACTGACAAATATTGGATGAGTTATTTATGAAAGTTCATAAAGCAACTGTCCAAAGTAAATTGTCTTTTCTGGTTCATTTTTCTACCAATTCCATCCGCAGGAAGTATGTTATGTTTTAATTTTTGTATCACATTATTGAGATAGGCTTGACAAAAGAAAAAGGCATCATTTGTAATGATAAGAATAGTTTCGGAGAAGAGCATTGAGATAGGTTTCCTGAAGAGTACCTCTTTTTCACGGACATGTTTGAATTCCTGACCGACGAAAATGACATTTAACTTTTCTACTGAGTCCATGCTAATAACATGACGCTACTAACCATAGTTGCTTCTTTCTTATAATTAGTGTTCAGGATAAATCTCACATGTTCCCCTTTATCTACACTCTTCAGGAAATCGTCAATGAAAAATCTATGAGAACATGATGTCTTCTGGAATGGATGACCAGCATCACTGACTGACAAAAGCAGACCAAGTTTGAGAGTACAGCGGCCACACTAAAATTATTGCGACTGTAACACAGGCGGCTCAAGTACGTGTCCCGGCTTTGCGGGTGAGTTGAGCGGCTTCATAATTATCTTGAAAACGTTCCAAAACACACACACTTAATATGAAGGGCAAAATGAAACAGAAATGTCTGATTTTGCATCAGCGTCGACATAAAATTTTGCTGTCGTATGTAATGGCAAAATGATGATGAGGATAAGAGTAATAATAAACATAAACTAAGCCTAGCCAATCTCTGCAGCAATTATTCATTAAAATGTTACTAATAAATTATATGACCATACAGTAACTTTGATACACATACCTGGGTCCCGTTTCATAAAACCAAGGAGGTTTAGGAGTTGGGGTTCCAACTGGATGTAATTATTCAAACAGTTGTCAGTTTTCTATTGATGTACAAAAGAATTCAACAGCTGAATGTGTACCTTTGCTGTTCTGGATTCGATGCTGCTGTCTTGCTGAGCAATTTGGAAGATTCATTTTGAGCGTTGACACAATGTTGGCTATGTTTTGCTTGTTCATTAATTAAATGAAATTAAAGAATATAAAACAAAAGTCAATCCCGTCCAGAAAGATGTGCAAAAGTGTAAATCAGAGCTGTATCATGTGAAAATGTTAAAAAATGAAGAGTTTATTAGCAAAAATCGATAAGTCCATATTTGCCAAATGGAGATACTTGCGATTAAAGGTCAAAAAGAATAAAGAGAATAATAAGAACATTTTTGCTTCTTTTGCCCATAACTTCAAAAATGTAAAAATGTGTATATGTGGTGACCAATATATCATTTAAAAGATATTATTTTGTACTTTATGACAGAGACCGTACTTCAAAATCTCCAAAAATGGACTTATCGGTTTTTGCGAACAAACTCTTCAACTGTACCCTCCTGGAAAGACGGTTTTATCACTTTCCACTTAATTCCAGCTAATAAGCCTGAAATGGAATAATCTTATAAGTATAATCCTTTATCAATAAATATATCAGATTAGCGGTTGGGCATGGCCAGTCGAGTAATTTTCATTTTTATCATTTTTTTTTGCGCAATTTCTAATCGCGCATCCCCGTGTTCTTACCATGATACTATCTTTTATAAGTAAGGATGGCGAAAAGTAATTACCATCACAAGGACATATCTTCCTTACAGGAAGTGGCTGGTGATTATGCAGTTGTCAATTGATTCTATTGTATATTTATTCCTATCTGCGTGGTAGATCCAGTTTAGCACATGCTTCAAATATTTTCCAGTGGCGCCATCAAACATGGGTTCAAAGGAAATAAGACAGTAAATTGTGACTCCATTCTCTTGAACCTCCTTGATAAAACTTGCTATCAGTGACAAATTGTGATAGTTGTTACAAGCTGCTGAAATCCTTGCATCTGTGATTGTCTGAGAGCAAATTAGCCATAGTAAAGTAGCAGTTGTCACTGATAACAAGTTTTATGAAACGGGACGCTGATCATTATTATCTGTGTAGGGCCTATGTATTGACAGTTTTCCAATGCAGACTGTGTGTAATTGAAGTTCAAACTAGGTGATATTGTAGCACAGTAATACATCACATTGAATTGCCTATGTGTGCATTTTCGCTTTGGTTGAGCTCAGTCTATTCTATACAATATTTTTCCCCTATGAAATACAGTGAGACTTGTTGGTGGATCAAGCGAAAGGGAAGGCCGAGTTGAGATAAGGTGTAACGGGCAGTGGGGCACGGTGTGTGACGATTGTTGGGATATCAACGAAGCGCACGTCGTCTGCAGAGAGCTCGGCTACCCATCAGCCTCTGCTCATTATACTGCAGCCCATTTCGGGGAGGGATCTGGACCAATCTGGGTTGACCCAATCAGATGTACTGGAACGGAACAATCTCTGCTGCAATGTCGGCGTGCGTACTGGGGATGTCAAGATTGTAACCATGACGAAGACGCTGGAGTGAGGTGTGAGGGAGACAGTAAGTTTACTCCATTAGTCTACGGAAGTTACATTCGTAGGAAGACAGAAAAGCACCCCATGCTACTATTGTAAAAAAAAAAAAAAAAAGGTGTTGTTTCTCAACTATGTTCAGTAGGACTGATCGAGATTTTGCCTATTGAAAGTGACTTTATTTTTTTCATTTTTAGGGGATTCAAATATAACATCTAGTTAGTCTTCATGGTAGTTGACTTTCCTGGCGGTGTTTGCATGTTTTGATATTTTCTTTTTCTATAATGCATAATATAATCAATGCCACCCTTATGGAACAAACACAGTGTTACCACAGTGTGTTCACATAGTTGACCATGTGTAAACAATGTGTTAACTATGTGGTCACAGTGTTGTCACAGTGTGGAATTTGAGATCACATAGTGTACCACATAATTGGCATACCGAACACAGAGTGGCACACATACCACAGTGTAGTATAGTGTTACGACAGTGTCTTTACATAGTTGACTATGTGTAAACAATGTTCTAACAATGTGGTCACAGTGTTGTCACGGTGTGAGATTTGAGATCACATTGTGTACCACATTATTGACATACTGAACACAGAGTGACACACATGTACCACAGTGTGGTACATATCGAACTATGTGTAAACCCTGTGTTCATAATGCTACCACAGTCTGGTATTTCAGTTTAAGTGTTTTACTACATAATCCCCACATAGATCACATACTGAACACACTGTGAATCATGTTTGACACAGTGTGGTATATTTTGAACTATGTGTAAACCCTGTGTTGATAGTGTTGTCACACTGTGGGATTTCAGATCCTTCACTTACCACATAATCCACACAGACTTGGCATACCGGACACTGTGACTTGTGCTTACCACAGTGTGGTATATAAATGTGTAAACCCTGTGCTCGGTGTTGTCACTTTGTGGGTTTCAGATTATTTACCTGCATCATCTCCACATACTTGGCATACTGAACACACCGTGTGGTTTATTTATGTGTACTCCTGTGTCCATAATGTTGGTACACAGTGGGATTTCATATTATTAATTTAACACTATAATATCCACATACTAGATGTTAAGGAAAAAATACTACATTTTTTTTATTTGGAATAACTAAAAAATAATGAAAATTAACTTTCCTCAAATTTACACAGAAGGTAGCCGCTGAATAACGTACAATTTAGTTATGTAATGTTTCAAAATATTGCAGGGAACAGCATACAACAAAATTGTATGCCTGTATTAGCTATCTAATTTGTAAATTTGTGGAAAGTTATATTTTCATGGGTTTTCAGTTATTCACAATCAAAAGATCAAACTATTTTTTAAACATCTATTACTTTGACACACAATGACTCATGTTTACCGCATATTGGTGTATATTGAACTTTGCTTTAGTATTGTCAGTAGGGGATTTCAGATCTCGTACTACCACATGGCATGTTAATCCTTGTAAAACCAGGCTATTTCTGGTTTTGTTGGGGGGAGCATTTTCCAGTTTGGTGAAAGGATTCAAGTATTGTAGTTCATTGATAAATGTACATGTATGTATCAAATTAAAAGAATATACCTCATCACTACATGTACTCCCCAGAGATTTTTATCAAGTTTGTAAAGCCACTTAGCTGGTTTGATTATCCAATAAAGTAATAAACCAATAACTTAAAGCTGGACAATATACAACACCATTTAAGTACACGGTAGTTGCAAATGTTATATACTTATTTATTTTCCTAATTTCAGTTGAAACCTTTCAAATTTCAAATACTGGCATGGAACAAGAGATTCATTTAATGTGAGAATATAACCTATACATATCATTTATCCAACCTTCAGATGAATAAATCATGCACTTAGTGTTGTGTTAATACTGTTTACGGATGCATAACATCAAACACTAGAAATGATATAACACTAGGAGTATCTGTAGTTGTGGAAAGAGAACAAAAAGTGACATGTTATAACTTCCCAGTTTCTCTCATAAATCACATGCTTTCCTTCCACAAGATTTCACCAGAAGGTATTGCATACAATCTATTGGTCACATGTTTCACTATTCTGATGTGTACAGCATCAGCATGGCTCTCCCTGTCTCTATTCTTTACAAATGGGCCATCATGCTCTACATACTTAATGAGAGCAAAGGCGTCACTATCATCTTCCGAAACCATAAATCATGTACAAATGCCACTTCATTGCCCGTTACTCATTGATAGGTGAGTTATGCTGCGAATCATGACAATTGATTTAAGCAGTACTTAACCTGTCCTATACTCCTACAGTATTACCTATCAAGTGGGAGTGCTGAGGTACAGAATGTGATACTTCATGTGGTATTTCTGTGGTATTCCTGTGGTATTCCTGTGGTATTCCAGAGGTGACACTGTGATATTCCTGTGGTGACACTGTGGTATTCCTGTGGTAATACTGTGGTATTCCTGTGGTATTCCTGTGGTACAGACTTTGCATAGCTCATGAATATTTATAAAAAGCAACCTAAATTTGAGAAAATTCATAAAATACTTCTAAATTCGAAGTATTTGTGATGGGATTTCCTTTGAACTATTGTCTAATAATGTTATGTTATGCCAATGTCATAAATTTTGTTATGAAAAGGTAATTTCATATTCAATAACAGTGTTATCTACTCAGTAACCGTGCCTTCATGCATTACAAATATTGATACACCTGATGACTATGTGGTATTTGATATATTTGATGACTATGTGGTGACTACCACATTGTACTGTGGTGGACTATGTGGTGACTGCCACAGTGTGGTAGACTATGTGGTGAATACCATAGTGTGGAGGACTATGTGGTGACTACCACAGTGTGGTAGACTATGTGGAGAATACCATAGTGTGGTAGATTATGTGGTGACTACCACAGTGTAATGGACTATGTGGTTATAACCCTGTGGTCATAGTGTGCGACACTGTGGTTTAATTCACCGTGTTTTTAATATGTGCTTTGGACCATGTGGTAACACTATGTTGCACAGTGTGGTGACGCTGTGTTTCACACTGTGGTAAATACACAGTGTTACCACACGTCCCACAATCACATATTAAACACATATGTTCGACACTGTGTTACACATTGTGTTCCACACTGTGTTCGACACTGTGTGCCACACTGTGTTGCACACTGTGTTACATAGTGTGGTAAAACTGTGTTCTTTCCATAAGGGCATATGCAATCAAAATCCAACTTGTTCAACCTCAAGTCTAATTGTAGTACATTTCATTCCACATTAAGTTAACGACTAATATAATGCATACACTTTACAATATCTCATCAAAATTTTGCAAAGAATGCGCGTAGAACAGCTTGAATCACAAAGTATATTACAAAGTTCCTGTAGGGCCTATAAATGAATTGAAAGAAAAGAGGAAAAAATGTATACTCGTCAAGGAAAACAAAAAAAAAAAGTGATATGGTGACCTTCAACTCGTGCTAAAAATTATAACAATACCCATAATCAATAGCAAATACTAACTTTTGACTCGATTGTTCACTTTTTTCAAACCTTCATGAATATGTTCTACCATTATTGCTGCTCTCTTTCAACCCGCATGCATATTTGGGTTTTGGTTTCCTTTGATATAACCGGAAATGTGCGTCATAGGACAGACGAAGATGTAACGAGATCTTTAATCCCTCCTTTTATTTGTAGAGGTTTTGGGGGAAACTATTCCCTCGGAGTTAATTCAGGTAGCCAAACAGCTGCGCTGTAGCCGAATACATGGGTTTAAAGCTTCGGATATTTTCATTATTATGACTATATTTTTAGATGGTACATTACACTTGAACAAGACGTGGACTCAAAGTGTTTTGAATCGGACTCGGTCTTGGACGAGACTAGAATGTTGGGCGTACTAAGACACATTTCGACTGATGACATACATTGTATCACTGAAGATGATTAAATCCCAATATAGATATAATAATAGATATAATAATCCTTCAAACTATTGAAAAAATGTTCAAATAGGAGCATTATCCATTATTTTCCTTTTGTATTTATATTTCAAAAGGTTTTATGGATCATATGACACTATAAGAACTGCTGTGGAAATACGACATCATGTGTCAATATTATTCCTGCAAATTTTTTAACTAATATGATTCTTTTGACAAAAGTTCTTAAAGATTTTATTTTCAATGAAATATCTTGTCGAATGAGATTGCGATTTATAACTAGAGGACATTAATTGTTCATGGTCCTTTCCTACGGTCATCAAGTTAGACATTTTTATGAATTATCACAATCTTGACCCAAATGATATCATTCTGCTTCCTATCTCTCTTTCCCTTTAAGGAACCGTGAAAGTGGAAAAGTACAACGTTCGCAGCGAGCTGACATTAACTCCGACGGTAGCTGACCATGAGGGCGTCCTTCAGTGCAACGTTCTCAGCAGCGAACAGTCCAGAACATTACAAGTCCAACGTAAGTATATTTACCTTTAATAGAACAATTATTTTTGGGTTGGAAAATATTGGGCAAATTCCGCATGATTGAGATCAGTTTTTTTGAATAATGTCATTTGAGGGTTATTCAGGATTGTAATTTAGGCTACTTTATGATATCGATTAATGGTTGTAAAAAGAGAAGCTATCAAGTTTAAAAATTCAGCTCAAATAAAATCTTTGCTAATCCTGTAAAACACAGTAAGGCGAAAAACACACACGCATTTTCCATGCTTCACCTTGGCGTTTCCGGATCTCACAGATTGTACTCTTTGATGTTCCTACGATATTCTAAATATCATATTTTTGAAGCCTTCCTGCCGCAGTGCTGCCACTCTCTCGCGTAGTATTTTGCATTAGACAAGGAATAGACCAGGGATCATCTCTTCCGATTTTCATTGCAAACGATTCAAAGAGTTCAAAGAACCTGCTTCGACGAGACAAAATTTTCCATGTAAAGTATTTCATCATCTCAAACAAACGAAATTATTACGTAAGACACAATTGCACAATGTGAGGAAATTTCCTGTATAATTGGGAAAAGGATACGTAATTACTCAAGTACCCTTTCTGTTTGTGTAGACTAGCAAAAACTAAGAGAAACATTTGAATTAAGTCTAAAATATTGTATTCAATGTTTATGATCAACAGTGTAAAAATTTAGAGAGTATAACCTGAGATAGACTTTAATGAGCAGTGACTTAACCAGCTGTCTGCTTTTGTAACGTGACAGATGCCCCCGGGGATAATATCATCCTCATCGAGGTCCGCCACCTCCAGGACGAACACGAAACCATTGACCTTAACATCACGTGTCACGTCAACCCATGTGACCAACCATTTCCACCAATCACGACATACGACATTGCAATCGGTGACGTCATTCGGTCATCTTCAAGCTCCCCTTCGGTGACCCTTGACCCTCTTCCTAGTGGATGCGTAGAAATCTCCTGCACCGGTGATAATGAGATCGGTAGGACGACCAGCACACAGACGTACTGTACCAAAAGCTGCGGTAAGAACACATTTGCAATTTTGAATCCTCCTATGATATTAGGCACCAAGTATCTATCACACTCCAAAGCCATCCGAGATTTTGTGATACTTGATAGGGTCACTACATGAAGTAAGCTTTGGCTTTGGAACACTTGTAATTTGATGACGGTCATAACCACTACAGGGAGATTTGGAACTATTATCAATGTCACTATTCTACTGCCATTACAAGGATTTCCAATAAAACCAGCATAAACTAGTTGGATAATTTCGTTTTTATTACTAGTGTCACTCTTCTGACTACCTATGGAGCGTAATTAGTTATAACATTGTAACTGCACGTCTTTCATTTTCACTAGAAACCAGTGGCGAACTCCCCGCATCTGATATCTTGTCGATCAAGACTTCGGAGTTCCTAGACAAAGACCGTCAGATGAATCTACTAATCCTGTGCAGAGCGAACCTGACCGACCAGCCGTACCCGTACCTCCATTCGTATTCAATTGGAGTTGATGGGACCATCCTGTCCAACGCGAGCTGGACCTCGGCCGTCTTGAGACCACGCCCAAACAGGTGTATTAATGTCACGTGTTCCGCTACTAATGGCGTCGGAATTACTTCCACGTTGGCAAAGCACTGTCCGAGGGGTGAGCAATAGGAAATCAAAAAGTACCTCTCTCCCATCGTTTCCACGGCATTGATTAATAGAGTTATTTCTTCTGTAGAAATCCTTTACGGGACATGTTCTTGTAAATTTTGGAAATCATTTGCAATGGTATGGAGTAATTCGGGACTTTAGGGATTCGTGGGAAAAGCTGAAAATATCAGAGATCTGCCATTCATTAAGTTTAATTTCTGTCCAGGAATATGGACTTTTCCCCTTTCATTAATGTTAATGTATTACAAACAACCAAACAATGTTTGTAATTGAAGAAGGCTTCCTTTCACAACAAAATATAATACAGAATTTCATTGTTCTGCTTTAGCGCTTTACCCGAAGTAAGACTCGTTTGACGTGTGCATTGGATCCAGCCCTAGAGAAACTTTACATGGTCATTATTACTTAATTAAGGAGATGCTACATGTCTCCTTCATTAAGTAATTGTGTCTTGTTTAACTTTATTAAGTCCTTTCCAATTGCCTGCTTTAGCGCTGGCATTATTTAGTGCACACTTCCAACACATTGTGTCCATAAAGCCGGATTCATGTCTATGTTTAAAGCAATACATTATGCTATAAGGCCTCCTCAACTTTTGTCAACTTTTTGTACTACACCCCATGTACATCTCTTTCCATTTCTCAGACCCACCTGCGCCTAACATCATTTCTATCAAGGTAGAAGAAGACGAGGATGAGTGGGGAACGAATCTCAGTATCTCATGTCACGTGGATCCGATCGACCAACCGTTTCCACCGATCGGTGTCTTCGAAATCACCGCTGATGGAGACATTTTGTCAAGGTCAAACGCATCTTCAACGATCATGGAAGGTCAACCCAACCGGTGTATCGATATATCGTGTACTGGTATCAATCAATTCGGGGAGACGGTTTCTACGTGGAACTACTGCCCACTGAGACCAGGTAGATTTCTTATAGCTTCTGATGATAATAGAAAGGATAATAGATTATATTTCTTATTTGACTGAGAGTTCATGTTCAAATGTGTTGAAATGCTTTTATATATTTTGGCTTTTTGGTTTCTTTGTATTGTTTTGCTTAGGCAAGTTTTATATTCTTGTTATGGGTGGAGATAAGACAACTAAGGAGAAAACAAATGGCTTGTTTGATTTCATAAATTATTTTAAGTGAGAATATTTCATGGTTATAATATTATGTATTTTTCGTTTTTAATGAACTTGCCGAGAATAAGTTTGTTCTGCTTTTGGATGAAGACAAAATACATTGTATCTTTTCTCATAGGTGAAGCGCCCCTAGCGAGGAACATCCTCTCCATCGAGACTCAGGAGATCAATGGGGAAGGAAGCCAGGTCATTCTCGTCATCACGTGTCACATTAGTCTTCAAGACCAGCCGTTCCCACACCTTCACACTTACACCATCGGAGTCGACAACACCACGCTCTCCTCGTCCAGCTGCGCCTCGGCTCTCTTCAGACCACGCCCAGGCAACAGGTGCATAAATGTCACGTGCTCTGGGACTAACGGGATTGGTTGGACCTACACAAGTGCTGAACACTGTCCAACTTTGGGCTCAGATAAAGGTATTAAAGTCAGCGCGAGGTACTCCGATGACGATTCAAAGTTCAAGTTCCAAGTTCGAAATTATTTTCGTTACCATCAAATAAACAGAGAAATGAACACATTTGTAATAGAAATACGGAAAGAAGTCATGGAGTGTTTTCATAAACTCTAAATATATTATACCAATTTGACTCAATTTTGTAAGACATGTTGTAATAGTATAACTCACTCGAAAGCAGGAATCTGTGTGTGTGTATGTGTGTGTGTGTGTGTGTGTGTGTGTGTTTGTTTGTTTGTCAGTTGTAGTTAACTCCTCAGAAACACTCAAAGACGGTGTCAAACTCATACATTATTGTATCCTGTAGGTAATACGATCAGTTGTATGTAAGTGGACGAGATACCAGGGGTCTTACAGTCTAGACGCAGAAAGAAATTTTCTCATAACGTCTTTATAGTTCTTTTTTCCGTTCTGTCGAAGTAATTTTCACTCACTTAACATCTGGTCCTGCATTACTACAGGTCCAATTGCTGGTCTTCGTCGAGGATTTCTCCAACAATCGTCGACCACGTACGCCCTGCTCGTCGCCGTGTTTTTCCTGTCGTTGTTGACCTGTGCGACAGTAATAGTCAAGAGAAGAGAAGCCACTGTCTTTTGAAAATTAAACGCCCTGTATAACATTCCAACCTTTTTTTTCTGATTTAATTGCTTCTGCTGAATGAAGCTTAACCTTCGTCTTCAATCTGACCTTCTTAATCATGACAGGGATAACCATGTTTGTTTTGTTTTGTTTTTTTTTGTTTTTGTTTTTGTCTATGATAGGATACTTTTTAGTTTTGCTTCATGTTCTTTCTTAAACACTACATCTGCGTCTTGTTTCAATCCTGCTTATCATTAAACCACAGATATTCATTTAATTTAAGACAGGACGTATCGATATCTGTATTGCAAATGTATCGATTTCATGCGATTTGATTGTTTTCATGAATATGTAGCATTATGACTTGCTTTAACAGTTGCAGATTGAACTCTTTACATTTTATTCAATGATAATGATAAACTCTTATAAAGCGCTCATTCTACTTAAAACAGGGATACTCATAAAGCTGGGGAAAAAAAAGCTTCTATGTTATCGTTTTTTTCTTTACATAATTATGCCTACCTGTTCATCACTTAAGTGCTGAAGTGCTGACAAGTACTGTTCTAAAACTATCATGATATTCATTTTTTCGTATCATTCTTGATAAATGTATTTGGCACATGGTAAGAATAAGAACGAGTAGGATTTTTTTTTAATTTCTTTCAAGTCATTTTACTATTTGATTCTGAATAAAAAAAAATACATTGCGATGAAAAATGACAGCTCTATTACCAAATGTCTCTATTCATGCTGCTCAAACCGCTGTTTATTTTTTGTTTCGGACCTCTGTAATTAATAACATTTCATAACACTGATATTTGAAAGCCATACCTAATACCTATTTTTAATATCAATTCCATTGCATTATTGGTTAGTGAACAAGCTACAGTTTGGTTAATACTAAGAATGTATCTTGCTTAAATACTGCATGACTCCAGTCTTGTTTGGTAACTGATAAACCGAATCTTACAACGTGGATCTATTTTATTTGATTGTGCAAAGGATATTACCCAGTAAAGATTAAAAATGATGTCTTTTTATCTGTCATCTGATTTCATCAATGTGTTTTTATAATGCCAGTAATTTCTTGTATTGGTTCGTTTGTTTGTGTGTGTGTGTTTACAATATCATGACAAATATATTACCGACTCACGGGGAGGAGAGAGAGAGAGAGAGAGAAGAGGTTATAATGTAAAGTGCAATTCTGTATTTTTTGACAACCTTTGTGACAATTTAAATTTTTACTATTCGCAATCAAAATCGTTTTGCGTCCGAAAAGTTTGTTGACAATGGCAGTTTTGGAGGTTTCGACGTATGGTTATATAATACTATATAATGGATATGTATACATATATATATATATATATATATATATATATATATATATATATATATATATATATAATCTGCAGTCTCAACATAAACTCTACCGTAAAGTTAATTTCATATGACATTATATATACGCAAGTGTTACTATGAAGTCATTTTCTTAATTTCTAGGCAGCTGTGTTGTATTTAAGGTCATTCCTGCCTTGGTTAGACCGAATGGGATTCCTGTATGATATCTCTTTTTCTTCTCGTATGTTTGTTAGTTGTGGTGAATTGATGAACATGTGTGTACGTATTAAAGGGAAAGCTGTGTTCAGCGATAATGGTAAAATCCGCCCTGCATATAAAAGAAAAGTTGGAAAAGCTTTCAGAATTTTGCTCACTTATTCAGCTATACAATGATACAAGACGTGTGTGTGCTTGGATTTTTTAAAATTATTTTCACTTTTGCATTCAATCAATTCAAGTCAAGACGTAGGAAAGTACTAGGAACATATTAAAGTTATGCAGATAATGTATTTCATGTGTTAATACGTATATTATAACACGTATATATATATATATATATATATATATATATATATATATATTTACACAGACATAAGGTATAACTTATTTGATGACACAAACCGAAAAAGAAAGTGCTTACACTAATATTGTCATATCTCAATTTTCTCAGGCCTAGGTCTATATTTTCTTCCTGTTATGTTAAGTCTTGTCTCATTCTGTCTTGTCTTTTAGTCTTCCTTTATTAGTTTCGTCGTCCCAGTCCCGTTCAAATTTTTATTCGCGTGTGTATGTGTATCTTTTTGTAACTCTGTCTTCTTAGTGGTCTTCAAGGCTTTTTTTCTGACTTTTTTCCAGCCTTCCTCCCCCCCCTTTTTTTTTGCATCAGTTATTTTTTTTTTCTATTTGACATTCTGTACCTGAGGGGCCTACATTCTACATGCCTTGTCTTTTTAGTGGGGTCCTCCATTTTTCGATGTTTTACGTATTGTTATATCGTCTATATCACTTCAGTTAATTTTCGTGACAGCGTATTTGTGACCGTGCACCTCAAAACGAACATAAAGTCGCACACACTGATTTTGCGTGAGGACTGAAAACAAGTGAAATGGGTCAACCTAGCCGAACTTGACTTTTTCATATTTTCTGAAAGAGCAGGTCTTCTTTTACATTATGCTAAAATTTGGTATCATAAAACGGGCAGGAAAGTGTGTTTTTTAGCAGTTTATCTCGAACATTTTTGGTAGAATAGTGTGATTAGGTGTGTCTTCAGAATCCCTTTTTCATTTCTGAAAAACCTTGTCCACACTCTTCACTTTCAACTCTAATAACTTTTGCAAGGATAGTGCTACTGCTTTGAAAGTTGGCTTTAATTATGGACAGAATAAGTTAATGAGGCATGCTTAATTTCACTTTAATCTGATAATCCCTTCATTGTTGTTACTCTGGTGGTTTACCTCCTATTTTTGTCCCATTCATCGCACAGCCAGCACGGTTTGGTAAAGATTAAGCGCTTGAATAGACACTGTACTTCAGAGCCTCTTTTCTCAGTTCACACTTTTTCTGAGGCAGTGCTTTCTTTCCAATATTTAGATAGGTTAGGAGAGTCCATTTGATTTGAGTTATACATCATTTTAAAGCTTAAAGTCTGCTCTTTCAGAATATGGTCTTAACTAAAAATTCATGTCTGGCGACTTTTTGTTTGTTTTAAGATGCACTGTCACATTTGTAACTCCAAGGTTCCACGATTATATTTTTCTCAATTTACTTTGTTTTGATTATGCAATCTTATTCTCTGTTACAAAAGAAAGTGAAATGTTTATGTTCTTTTCGAAAAAAAAAAAGAAATAAATTTGAAATTGAATTGAATTGAATCGAATATTGCGATGGCGTGAGATTTGTGAAAGCCCTCTAGCCCTCAACTTCTTCTGAGCTGCGATTGTTGATGTCACCAAAGCTGGCCTAGCCAATCAGAAGTGAACGATTACCATGTAACATTCCTCTTGTAGACCTACTCCACTGTTATAACATTAAACCTAACACACGTCAGCATTGTTAATTATTATTCCTTCTCTTCCTTAATTAGTACTTATTAGCTAATTACATTGCACATCTTTCTAAGGAAATTGTTGTGTCCATGCTTTTTATTTCTCACCTCAGTCAAAGAATTTCTCGAATATTTCTCCAATTATATATTTAACCCCCCCCCCCACAAAAAAAAAACTGTTATACAAATTAAATAAAATTCTTAATATGTAATTCAGAGTTAATCGCAATATAATACATGCTTGTTTAAAAGAACTAGACACGATTCACGTGACGGTAATGTGTACACATAGACCAGAGCAGACGGTGAATTCCTCAGTAAGACAAATTTTCTCTGCTTACTGCTGATATCAGTAGATTAGCAAAATCGTCATTCTAATAGTAATGGTTGACATTAGTTAAGAAAAATCCTCTTTTTCATTTTGTCTATTAAAGTAAAATGACGCTTAGGACATAATTATTTTATGACATGTGTTGAATAAATTATCTTGTTTTTTGTTGTAATTATCAAGTCATTTAAATTTTTTTAGCTGGCTCTTTTTGGCGTATTTACTTTTTTTTTCTCCATTCTCCACTCCTCACAAACCTCTACCATGACTCCCTTTTCTGTTGCCTACAGTTCCCATTCTCATCCAAGGACAAAACTATCTTACACGTTTGCTTACATTACTTTGCATAATTCACTTAAATTTTGTTTTTGTTATTTGATAAAATGTGACATTAGAATAAAGTTTACAAGGAAACAAAGGAAAGTGACTTGACATGATACGAATAATGGTGTTCTCAGTTGAAGAAGATGACCAACAAATGAGTAATGAAAGGATCTTGAAACTTACGTAAGAAGAATTGGAGCGAAAAAGAACCATGAAGAAAAATAACGCATGACCACCTATCTTGAAATCGTGATTGAAAGGCAGACAAACTTCTAGGCACCCGTGTATTCATTCTGTGAACTTACACTGCTCCAGTTCATATTGTATTTGACATAAATAATCAATTCAGTTGTATTTAATGTGATATACATTAGACTACCTTACTTTTTTTGAATAGTTTATACACTGGATTTCTGCAAAAGAACATAGGCCTAATGTACGCAAGTTATTCCTATTTGAGATCACTTACTGCATGAAGGCTGGACTCCAATTTTCGAAATATAATTAGGTGAAAACATGCAGCTTAGCAGTATGAGAGGAATTTTGTAAGTATTTCTTTGCAGGAGGTGGCATGCGAGGGTTCTAGAAGACAGAAGACCAAAACAATACATCATCCAACAGCATTTCCTGTAACCATCAGTTTTTTCTTCAGTTTTACAGACATTGAATGTATTAGTAATACATGAGTTTAAAAAGAAACAACCCATTCGTTTAAAAAACAAAACAACTGTACTGCGGTTGATTATAACCACAATTGAATGTGCAGACACCCACCCTGTCTTCTTATGCCATGTGTTGAACTTTTCATAAATTTTATCTTTTAAAATAGAAATTAAAATTGTTTGAACATGCATCAATGTCATGTTATATGTTGAAATTTAAAATACCGTCTTGAAATAATACAGAAATAGTGATTTCTTTTAAAAATATTGATTTTGTTTGAATACATGTTGAAATAATAATAATTATTAGAGTGCTTCAGCAGCTGTTTCAAGTGCCTTTTCGTCATCTCTTATAGAATAGTTTGCCTGGTTGGTCATGGGGAATCAAACGAATAATAGACTTTGGAAAGACTAAAATACGTTTATTCTTCTCCATATCTCCTTATCTACATCATCATAGAATCAAGTCAGTATTTTACATCTGAGAAACATACGACTATGCAAAGATGCACAGACACACACTCACAAACGCACTTAATGGTGGTTGCATATTCGAGTTGCTACATGTGAAAGTTGATTTATGTATCTGTGTACACATCTAACGTCCCTCCCTGTGTATCTGGCACCGTATGCATGTAATGGAGGAAGTACAGTGTGATTATTAACGTCAAGGAATATAATAATGACAAAAGTCAACAAAAACCGGTAATAATAGACGGGCAGTGAAAACAAGAGTACTGAGACATGAGATGATACAAGGATAAAGTATTATGTCAATAGAGAGGGAGAAATAGTGTAGGATTTAAGATGCTACATGATCTAGGACTGAAAGGCAGTGTTTTGTTTCCCAGCATGGGAAACTCGTCTTTTTAAAATGGATACATTAAAATGCCTGAGATGTAACTACTCACATTTAAACTAAAAGTTATTCGCTTACGAATCTTTCTCTATACTTTTTTTTTATTTCATCTTTCATCGGTAAATGAATGAAATGGATGTTGTTAAATAATAATTTACTAAATACCTTCTAAAAATTAAGGGCACACCTGTCTGAGTACGTATATAACTTGCAGCATTAATCGTTAAATTACATTACAATGGGTTTCATCAAATTCAAATTATTTAGAAGGCAATGATATGTTCTCTTTATTTTCTTTTTTCATTTGAGGTGACCCTTGAATGTGCTTGAAGATCGTGATTTTCTCAGAGATGTGAAAATTTTGTTTTGAAAATCCCTTATATAACTTGTGCCAAATGCAAGGACTTATAATGCAATCGTATATGAATGTATTGTTTCTAGTTCTTTCATTCCTATATACTTACATTAGTGCTTTGATTTGTGTTACGCGCTTTCCAAATCTAAATACCATTAGTCTGGTAAGAAACGTCCTGTAATTTAAATCCACGAGACACTTCACACGCTGATTACACCACTTTTGCAAAATTGCTTGATTTTTTTTTTCTGTTTCTCTAAACTGCAGAAAACAGGCTAGATTTATTTTCTAAGATACAAGGGAATTTGTCGAAGTTGCCGAAAGTGACCCTGTATCGATATATTCCAACTTCACTGTATATTTTATAGTAAATTGTTCATATCTAATATAAGTGTAAGAGAGACAAGAATGTGCAGTCTAAATCTGATATCCTTCACTGAAGCTGCAAGATGAAGAGCTCATCAAATGATATTCATTTGAAGTGAAATATAAGAACCAGATCCCATTACAAAAATCGTGTTCGCTTGTGAAGCAGGAAACTAAATGACTAATCACGCTACGCGGATGAATCTTGTGAATTTCACCATGCGAGTAGGCTCTGACACGTACCTTCCCGTGACTTCATATAAAGAAGACATTTTGAATGCATGAAACCGAACTAGATTTGATACGAGTTTCGTGGTAAGGAGGTAGAGAAGTTTATGTCTGAAGATTGGCGAATCTTACAACTTTTCACCGTTTCGACTTCTATCCATTTTTGAAGAGAAATTAACTCCAGAGTAGGTGTGAGGATATCAATAAACAAATGTTATTAACCAAACTTTCGGGTTTTTTTTTTTTTGAATCAGTGTCATCCTTTTTTTTTGCATTTCAACTCCTCGTAAAACCACGGCAATCGAACATGATAATTTTGCCAATGATTTACCTCATATCGCTTCGCTTATAATAATTGGTGATGTCAGTTACGGATTGATTGATTGTTAATTGATTGATTTCCCCCTTTTCTCCATCAGCACTATATCATACAGGAATCTCGTCACAATGATTGCCAGCCGAGTGTTGCAGCATACTTGGCTTCTTCTCATAAATCTTTACCTCAGTGGTAAGCTGAATAATAGTTTCCTACAATGGTTTTTATTTTCACAATACGTCATTTCAGTTTGTTTCTCTGTTGACAACTAAAGAGTGTGAAGCAGTAAATCAGTGAGTGAAAGTTGTGTTGCAAATGGATAATTATGACGCTTATAATTATACGTATAACTTAAGGTGAATTTGACTGTTTTAGCCGTCAAATATATTGCTAATTCCATCCCGACTTCCTTATCTTACCTTATTTCAATGGACAAAAATCTCTTTTATATTTATATTTGCTTATTCGAGGGCAATAACTCTCTTCTTATTAAAGAGATGATTAGAAATCACTGATGTTTCAATAAAGAGCATACAATTCCAAAAAGAAATTCAAAGCTTATTTGATAAAAACAAAATTGTCCTATTAAAAAGTAGATGGCACCTTTATCAGGACCTCTTGTTTCATATCTCAGCCATTTCAAAAGCAATTTTCGTCAAATTAACTTTGAATTCTTCTTAAGATTATATGCTTTTTGATGCTTCATAAAAAGAAAGTTTCCAATAATCATACGAAAGCATTCGAAACCTGAAGCCCCATTTCAACTACAACTACACCATCAGTTGAATAATGGATTTACACAACCAGGCAAAGAAGACATCTTTATTCATTTTGCCATATTTGATGCCATCGAAGTTTAATAATTGGATATTTTTTGTGTCCTTTTTGCAGCTGGACTAACAATGAACCTCGAGGTACCGTCTCCTCTCCGGGCTGGCCGTGAAGTCACGGCAGTGTGCTCCGGAAATGACGTCCCAGGTTCAGCTGCACCGACCTGGTATTTGAATGGCGTCCAAATCACAAGCGGCTTCACCACCACCAGCGAAGTCATTGAGCAACAAATAGTACAACCAACCTGTTAATAGATAGGTTGGTGACTTTAGAGGGAATGATACTTTCGCCAAAGCACTTTACAAATTTATAACTATTGATGCAAACAAACCCAGTGGAACAATTTTCTGCCTGCAAGATTTTCGGAGAAGGTTGAAATACACCATTTTTATGCTGCAGTTTTGGTGCCATTTTCTGCTCCCCCCTACATCGAGCGCAAGTGTTGTCACTGTGCCAAAGCAGAACACATTTGAATTTTTTCGAGAGCTTAATTAGATTGCGTCCTTTCAAATTCTGAAAACAGAATACACATTTACAACTATAACATAGATGAAGAAAGTGCCACTGTCAGCATCCACTAAAGTCCACGTGTATCAACTCATCTACAAGAACCACCACAAGAAATGATATTTCACGTTAGAGCAATGGCTGGTCAGCACGATCGTCTCTATGAAATGGCAATGTGTTGCTTTTGAAATTATGAAGTGTGTTTGTGAGATAGAAAGTGACGGTGATGCATGAGCATTCGTTGAAAATACTGAGAAAATGACAAGGAACCGTTTATCCCCCACTTCCATCTAGTTATGACCTTGAAAAGAATCTGAAATTTTGAAAGAGAAATGACCTTGAAAAGAATCTGAAATTTTGAAAGGGAAATGACAAATTATGCAAGACGGAGATAGAAATCGCTGTAGATCTTGAATCTCGTAAGCAAGACGGAAGTAACCTTTCACCTAGTGCGGCACTCTCCATTGATATTCGCTCATTTGTTACACAAATGGTACGTTTATTCCACTAATAATGATTTCTAAAGAAGGACAAATACTTTGTGTACCCGTACACACGAGCTGAAGGATAATCTCTGATAGATTTTAGGAAAAAGTGAGTGAAACATTAGTCTTCTATGCATCAGAGCTGACGAGAGTAAAAGGGAAGAAACTTTACAGACTCTCAGCGGACACTCTACGTATTGTCTAGGGAAGACATGAAAATGGGAGAAAGATTACTAAAAAACACCTTCTTTAAGAAAACGTACTAGAAAGGTATACGAAATCAAACTGTCCCATAATAATGATGTTATTGCTTACAAGAGATGAATTGTTATTGAAAATGCATTAGAAATATGGACTGACATTTCGTCCTCTTTCGGATAATGGATAGCAAAAGACATTTTGTCAGCTCTAAAACAATGCAAGAAGATTTGGCTGGCAGTATGAGAGTGGGCGTGGCTTGGCAACCCCTGAAGTATCCGATATCACAATCTTATTAAGAAAACGCCCATCAGTATTGGCAGTGGCGTAATTCTTTTTCTTATGTCAAATCAGTCATGTATGTCTATTATACTCCTTCTCTAGCTTAAACTCAAATAAACAATCTATCGTACAAAATCGGCGCATACACTTCACTAGGATCTCTGTCTACTGCAAAAATAAAATACTTTATAATACCATCCACACTTATTTACAATTATTTCTCCCCCTCTTCTTTCTCTCTCTCTCTCTCTCTCTCTCTCTCTCTCTCTCTCATCAACGTCTCTGCAGCGAAAAGACGACTTCGCTAATCTTCAACTAAAATTTACAACTATCTCCCGATCCCCTTACCATCAAAAACAAAATTATGACGTGCCTTCTTTACCCTTTTAACCAAGATTTTAAGCACGTTCCATCTATCAGCAGTGCATCTATTCTGAAATCCTTGAAACACATTGTCCTTTTTTTATGTGGAAATCTTACACAATAATGATGATTATAGTAACATTTTTAACTTCGCAAGGAATACAATATTTGAAGATGTTCAACTTCTTGTATAAGAGCATACATAATAAACAAATAGAACTTACCGCGTTGTATCTAAAAAAAAATCGAGTGGAAATAATCACTCCTGAAGAAGTGAATAACAGAAAAGAGGGAATTTAGAGTGAAATTCGAGTGAATTTTGAGATAAAATTGTTATTTCCATTCATTTTGGATTGACCTCAGCAGCGGCGGATCCAGAAATTCTGTAAAGGGGGGGGGGGGGGGGAGCCCAACTAATATTTTTGATGCCACGTCCGTTTTTCATTTAATTTTCTTCTTTTTATTTCTTTTGTTTTTAACGAAAAATAAAGGAGGGAATGCGCCGGTTGCGCCTCCACCCCAGATCCGCCACTGCCTCAGGGATCACTCAAAAATCTTCGAGTGATCCCTGAAGTTAATATAAAAGGAGTGAAAATGGAAATTTTCACTCAAAATTCACTCAAATTTCACTCTAGATTCACTTTTTTCTGTTATTCACTCCTTTAAGAGTACAAATTTTCACTCGATTTTTTTAGAGATCATCCCCCTTTATGCGTTTAGAAGGTGGCACTCTTTTATGTGTAATGAGAATATGACAAAATAGACAAAGCTTGTATTGAATGAATAAAACGCAAACAAAAACCATTGAGAAAGATAAAGAAGAAAGTTGCTGATCAGCTGGCATGCATGAATTACTGTTTTCCTTCTTCAAGATATAGCGCGTAGCGAATGATTATCAGAACTGACACTGCCAATCAAATTTCCGTTCACGCCTACAATGATAATGAGTTTATCTATATATTAGAATCCAATGAGCAGGTTGATCGGATGTGAACTTTGACCGACATCGAGAGAGAGAAATAAAACGGAACAATTTCTCATCTTCCGGAACGCTGATTCCGTTGGACTTATACGGCAACCCGGCTCTAAAGAATCCATCTTCAGAATCATACAGCATTTTTTGCCATTCCCGTATTCAGAATCATGAAAAATCTCCTTCCTTTAAGGCATGGATGTAAATAATTCCAATTGAGACGTTTGACAGGTTATGAGGCTTTCATAACGGACCCTCTACGGTGTATAGACTGACCGCAAAAATATTCAAAGAAATAGAGAAATGCCTACGAGCCCGTGCTGAGAATGCTTGGAGTTTAGACCATGAGGACGTAGTACCTGAAAATTGAAAGACCAGCCAAGTGTTGAATAAAATGGCCGTCATTGGTGTTGAGAATCATTCGGTTTCTGCCCATTCCTTATAAAGGTTACAATAAACATTCTTGTACAAGGCGAACGACGTATTATTGAGGTTACAAAAAACGATCAGTTCAGAGTCTGAAGATCTAAAAAACAAACAGGTAAAAAAGTAATCGATGGGATACTTAGTGTGTAACATTTAGGAAATCTACTGCAAGCTTAATGAATGCTTATGCCATCGAAATGAGCACAATGAAAAAGTTGTCAGTCTCACTACGTGAAAGTGGAAAAGCATTGGCGGCTGAAAGCGGAAGTGAACTTTCACCTACAATAACGAGTAGTCACTGAAACAAGCTTTTTAACACCCCTTAGGGGTAATTTTTTCTTCATCAATAGAAGGCGTCTGGCATTTAGATATTTGTTCATCTTACCTGAGGTGATATAAGTCCATCAGGTGTGTAGTTTTTGGTTTATGAGTAACTTCGTCATTCTCCGACATAGAACGTGCTGGGAGAGTGATGTGTGACATGATATAACGTCCCTACTACCTATGGTGTAGAAAGACTGCATTATGATTACTTTTGCTCTATTTCACAGTTTGATGTCTTGCTTGTGTAAAAATGCGACTCAATATATAATTCACTAATCTTAATGGTGGAAGCGATGACATTTGATAAGACAAATGATACAATGAAATCGTCTTTTCAGGTTTATTTTCTGCCATTTCCAACCACAGGAAGTGTTTCATGTTTAATCCCTTGTCTCACGCAAGTCTTGCATGTTTCCCCAAACTGCAGAGATTAACAAAAGTAATTATGATAATTTTCTGTAGGAAATGAATTATGACAGATGTGCTGATCAGTATCTGATTTTGCAGGGCAGGTTTAATTTCCTGAAGGACGGAAGTGGCAGTCCTTGTTTCCTTAGAGTTCATATTAATAAATATGACGCTATTAACAATTCTTGCAACTATTTCAGTGAATCAATGGTGAAGATGAATCCCAAATTATTTCCCTCCATACATACTCTCAAAGAAATCGCCATTTAAACTTGATAAGAAGATGATGTCTCATGATTTTGATGAGCTACAACACTAACTGACAAAGGCAGACAAAATGCAAGAGTACAGCGGCCACACTAAATTGCTGTAGCAGCGGTTCAACTACCTGCCCCGGCTATGCGGGTGAGTACATGCGGCTTGATATCTTGACAACGTTCCAAAACACACAGCAGACATAGGACAAAGAGAAACAGACATTGGTTATCCTTTTTCATCCTCCATCATGGTTATTAGATAAACTCTGTCTATATAGTAAGCTTTCATCCAGTGTTTAATGATATGAAAAAATCATACAAACAGCCACTTGCACACAATTCATTCTTAGTATAGTAATCATTTAGTTTGCCAATAAAACTTTGTGTATGTAAATTTGGTAAACACGGCAGGATAATACATCACATTGGACTATGCATGTATTTATTCACCTTCTTCGTGGTTTGTTGCTTGGTATGTTGTGTGTTGTGTGAATATGACTGGTCTACGATAATACATGTATCTCTCACTATGTTCCTCCAGTGAGGCTGGTTGGTGGATCAACCCAAAATGAAGGCCGGGTCGAGATAAGGTGTAACGGGCAGTGGGGCACTGTTTGTGACGATAGTTGGGATATCAACGACGCGCACGTGGTGTGCAGAGATCTCGGCTACTCTTCGGCCTCAGCTCGTTACTCGAGCGCCCACTTTGGGGCAGGATCTGGACCAATATGGCAGGATTGTCTTGGCTGTGCTGGAACAGAAAACTCTTTATTACAATGTCCACGTGGGTATTGGGGATGCCATTACTGTGGACATAGCGAAGACGCCGGAGTGAGGTGTGAGGGAGACCGTAAGTTGGATTCATTAATTCACGAATATCTACTATAATGATAACGCTCATATGTATAGTTTGTAATAGGCTGTATGATTTCATGGCTAGTGTTATTGAATTTTTACGTATTTGACGTTTTCCTTTTTTGTCTTATTTTCGTGATTTTCTTCAGCAAGCTAGGAGGAGGAAGGGAGACCGTTCCATTTTATCAACCTCGTATCATGTAATGTTTTGACATTGTTTTGGAAACCCATACGTGATGAGACCTATGAAAGAAGTAAACTCATCAACACAATCATGAAAGAACTTCAAAGTTGACATCCATACAAGGGTTTGCATAAGCGTGTAATTGTGGTGAAATGGCTCAATTTAGATGTTATATGGTACAAGAAAAACAAAATGGCTGTATGGATTACTACTCAGATAATGTACGATAAATCTTGATTTATTTTTTTCCTCACGATTATCATCTTAGAAGCGTCATATCAAGGAAGGTGGGAGAAGGTCTAGGTGTGTGTGTGGGTGTGTGTGTTTTCAAAATTTGTTCGGGTCATTGGTAATGAAAAGCTTAATTTCTTGCTTTTGGACACTCTCACGAGGGGTGTGATTATAATAGCTGTTTCTAGCTGAGTGGGTATTAAAGAACGTGTAGGTTTCTGGTTCCAGTCCCTACAATGGCAGCTATACACTATAAGAGTTGTGTTCTAGTGAAGCAAAGCCCGTTGTCTGCACTGCATGCTCCTTCAGAGGGGACTTAACTCACTTCAGCGATTGATTAGTTGTGAAAATTTGTTACTTTTTCAGCGACAACGAAAAAAATATATAAAAATATGTGATTTGAATTTGATCTTTTATTTGATGTGAATATATATGTATATATAGGCCTACTCATATACGCATACAATGATGTCGTTTTTGTTATTCAGGATACTTGAAATGTGTATCCAATTGTATGATTTTCCGCAATCTCTATGTTAAGCAAAACGGCTTCGTTTAAAAGTGTTAATTAGATGCAATGATTCTATGTGCCATATCGCATTATCCCCTACATTTGCACTTTTAACAAAATGGATAATGATAATCTACAGCTTTCCTACATCATTCACATCCTTCAGTTGTCTAAAACAATGCAGAATATACAGCAGAGAGTGATTGCAATAGCATACATCGATGGGAAATTTTATGTCTCAGAATGAACGAAAAAGAAGTGATATAAAATGTTCACCTCATTATTTGGAACTTCCGGTAATCATCAACAAAGTACTGGGTTCATGCAATTAGTGACGGTTTGAAGTTGTTTCGCTTTTCAATAAGGTCTGCACATTTTGACCCAGCTTTGGAAGTGGGCTTGAACTTTAGTGTTGTGACTCAGACTCTGCTTTGGACAAAGCTACGTTACATTTCCTTCATCTATTTCTTTGTTTTCTCGTATCAATGAATAGCCATGATCAGGTTACAACCAAACTGAATTATTGACAAAAGAAAACTGTTATTGTTATTTTGGATCTTTTTTTCCGTTTTAAGGAACTGGTAACGTAGATACGTACAACGTTCGTAGCGAGCTGGCATTAACTCCAACGGTAGCTGACCATGGGGGCGTTCTTCAGTGCCAACTTCGCAGCAGTGAGCAGTCTAGAACGTTACAAGTCCAACGTAAGAAGCATAGCATAATTATGTATGTCTAATAATATCCTTGTGTATGTATGCTTCTCTTTTTAGCAGGTTGTCTTTTTTATGCTTGCATGTGGAAAAAATTTACTCAATCAAAACCCTGTGCTTGATTGCAGTTACAATAACGAAGTAAAGAACTTCAATATGCTTATCACTGGAACAGCTCTTAATATCTCTCCTATTGGAATGGTAATACAAAAATGGAGGGGGGGGGGGACCGACTGTCATTTCTTGCCTTCACTTTTCGCCTACACTTTTCGCCTTCACCGGTTGCTCATGAATTGACATAAAAATATTGCTTTCAAAGGATATTTCATTGACACACACACGATGACGCAATAAGCCATTTCGTAAGTAGCTTTTGTGCGCATTTTAGAAATGGCCTTTCATCTATTGTCTCAGATGAAGAGGCATTTCACTCGCTACCGATGCAACATATTACCTATGCTTACTCAATGTATGAAGTTATGGAATTCATCTTCAAACAAAGAATTAACGTGCGTTGATCTGGTGACCTAGGTGCTGTTGTTTTGTGTGTAACTGTTTGTCCGTCTGTCTAGTGGACTCTCAAACCTTCTGTGCCGCTTAGTTGCTGTTTTCAATCAATATTTGCATCAAGTCTTATTAAAGAGGGGCCCAAACTCTACAAGTTCTGTCTTTTTATTGGGTCCCTTTATTTTTTTTTAACACACGGAATGCATAAACATATTTCACTTTCGTTGCTTTAGCAACCATTGCATTGTATCCTTACTGTAAGTTTTTAATTATTGTTTTCTTTGTATAAATATACATTTATCTTTTTTTTCACTGAATAAAGTGAGATTTTTGTTTATATTTTGTTATCTTATTGTGAAAAAACGAAATAAAATGAAATTGAACTGAACTGACCGAAAAGGTTCCTAAACGAATAAAGCATCCATTGATTTGAAACATTAACTCACTCTTCGGTTATTATTGCAAATACAATGCTATAATAAACACTGTTGATGTCAGGTGGATGTGTTGGCAAGCACTATTTACGAGGATTACATGAATAATCATTACATTTTTTTATCCTTATATCAGTGAATTTAAATACCAACATACAAATGCTATGAAAAGAATACTCTTTTTCTGCTCATGCGCACACGGGAAGTGTGAAATGGGCTATTTATCGGGTGTATTAACTTAATTTTAAATGATATATGCCTCACGA
The DNA here is from genome assembly GCF_040938485.1 of Diadema antillarum. Taxonomy (NCBI): domain Eukaryota; kingdom Metazoa; phylum Echinodermata; class Echinoidea; order Diadematoida; family Diadematidae; genus Diadema; species Diadema antillarum. Next base: position 205,526 of record NW_027271442.1, read on the forward strand.
CTGTGGACATCTCATGATAATTCCAGATCCGGCATAATCCCATGCAAAAATACCGAAAAAAGCAATAAAAAATATCATATTTTTCCCATTCAAAATTCATCGAAACTCCTCGAAAACCCTGAAAATTCAAACACATGGTTGGCATCAATTATCAAATTGTTTACCCTGTCACAATATCTGCGACTTTGATAGGGTAAAATTCGTGAGGTTACAGTTTGTTATTCAAAAGGTTTGTTAATCTGGAGGTTCGCTAATCCTCAAACTAAAATAAGGTTCGTTACTCCGAAGGTTCGTTAATCGAAAAATCAAATAAGGGTTATTATTGAGAAAGCTTGTTAATCCGAAAAGGGAATTAGGAGCGTAATAACGAAGGTTCATAGGAAGCTTTTTTGTTTTTTCTTTGTTTCTTTTTTTTTTCATTTTTCGGATTAACGAATCGCCACGATAAGGACGCTTGTTTAATTTTCGGATTTAGCAAACCTTCGGAATAACGCCACAAATGTTTGGATTAACGAACCCTTTTTCATTGTCTTTTTGTCGAATTTCTAGGCATACCGAATTCGTGTGATTAGGAATATTATCAAAACTTTGGAATTGCGAAGATGTCCCATGATATATATCGTAGATATAAACATGTACAGCAAATGATATGCCCTGCTTAAAACAGTTTATCGATTGTTAAACTTTGTTTTCCATTTACAGTTTTAAAAAAAACAAAATTTCATTTGCTTACTTGTTTATTAATTATCGAAATAAAAAGGTGATGTTACCATAATTGTATACAGTTTTGTTAAACTTATATGATTGAAAATTTCTTTAAAAATTGTGTACTTATTTTGATAAAGCATTATGTAAATTACTTTGAATTACTTTATATAGATGTTCCTGGTCAACGAAAGTAGTATTTATTATCGAAAGTACAAACTCTCAGAAGGATTAAAGTTGCATTACATTTTAAGGGACTATGCAGTGCATAAAGCAAACGCATGCTTACTTGCATTGATACGCAATATCCTGATCAAATGGCCGATAGAATATAGAAATACGATGTATGTGTCATATGCAGTGTAAACCTGATTTTAAAAAAAATACATGTATGTTGGAATGCACCAATCCATAGACGAGCATGGCGAGGATGTTTCAACATTTTGTTAATTATTGTAGTAACATGAAAACATGCGAGACGTAGATGTCACTGGCAGAAGCTTGATCTGGAAACATATATATATATATATATATATATATATATATATATATATATATATATATACATATATGTGACACTGCACCTCAAAACAAACAAAAAGTCGCCAGACATGAATTTTTAGTTCAGACCATATTCTGAAAGAGCAGACTTTAAGCTTCAAAGTGATGTATAACTCAAATCAAATGGACTCTCCTAACCTATCTAAATATTGGAAAGAAAGCACAGACTCAGGAAATGTGTGAACTGAGAAAAGAGGCTCTAAAGTACAGTGTCTATTCAAGCGCTTAATCTTTACCAAACCGTTCTGGCTGTGCGATGAATGGGACAAAAAACAGGAAGTAAACCACCAGAGTAACAACACTGAAGGGATTATCAGATTAAAATGAAATTAAGCATGCCTCATTAACACATTCTGTCCATAATGGGGCGTATCCAACTAATCTGAAGAAACGTCACAAGTCACTATGCATTTGCATTGCACGCATAATCTCTTCAAGGTTGTATAAAAATGCACAATTATGATCTAAAACACCATAAAATTTGTATGAAAGGATTGTCACATCAATGTAAAAGTTGGTACACTCATTGAGTTCACAGTCCCGAGGGACAGTGTGAAGTTTGTAATACAAGGTCACGCAAATGTAAAGGCAACATAACCTGAACTGGACTTTAATCTTGGCTTATTTGGATATCAATCTGCTTTTAACCCTGGTCACGTGACAGACGCTCCAGCAGACAATATCATCTCGATCGAGATCGTTGATGACGAGGATGGACAAGAAACTAATGGCCTCAGGATCACGTGTCTCGTCAACCCCAGTGACCAACCATATCCACCAATCGGGACATACGAGATTGCAATCGATGACATCATCCGGTCATCTTCAAGCTCCCCAACCGTGACTCTTGACCCTCCCCCTCTTGGATGCGTAGAAATCTCCTGCACCGGTATCAACGAGATCGGCAGGACGACCGCTGCACCCCGGACTCATTGTGTGAGGAGATGTGGTAAGTAAATATGTGCAATTATAGATCTTGTGATGCACCAAATCTTTTCACATCCAGAATGAAAGGATATTAAAAAATCAGTAAGATTTCATCTTAAGAGAGAGAGAAAAAAAATGCTTTCAAACGGGTCAGTCTTTTGCAATAGATGAATTTATAACTTCACGTTATGAATTTCAATTCGTCGCAAAGTCTGTTTTAGTTTTGGTAGATCTGTGTAGATTCCAGAGTGCTACCATAATTACGATTTCCTGATATTTTCATCTTGATCTTCTTTTCTTTTCTTTTCTTATTTGATTTGGTTTTCAATGGAGGAAAACGAGTGATTTCATAGTACATCATCTCGGATAAAGAAAAAACAAAGATGTATTACCACATCACTCGTCTTCCTCAGTCATCCTTTTCGTGCCGGGGACTTTTGGCGGTGTGTACTAGTATTATGCCACAGCATTTTCTGTGCCAATAGCTACTCTAAAAGGACGGAAAAGGTTAATAATGAGACGACGGGTATAGCAAACTCTGTTTTGTTATCATTGGGGACAAATATGATTATCCAATCTGAATTCACCTAGATTGGCTCTTTTCATTCCAGGACACACGAAGCTTTGTTTTGTTTCAGTTTCTGTATTCTGACACGATCCTGACATGGCTGTGGATGTCCCGTTGTCGGGAGCAAGAGGAAGATGAAAATAGTATACTTTTGGGGATATTTGTATGAGTGTGTGTGTCTGTCTGTTTTCTCGCGTTTGGGTATATCTAACACAGTACAGTAGTCATCAGGGACGACCTCTATTGTTACGGTCAGATATGCATTAACAGGACTACATAAACTGGAATTTCTTTGTGAATAGCATGAATATGGCGTCTGTTCTGTTTTTCTTCTTTTTTTGACGCAATTTTGTATCCATTCATCCATTCTTGGATTGTCTAATGCTTCAAGAAATGCTCAAGAATTCGTTCATTAGAAAAATAATGTTTTTTTTTTTCTTCTGTCTCATGCTGCTTAATAAATATCCCTCTTATTGCAAGTGTCACGTTTAAAGCAAGATTTCTGCAATGACGACACTAGTATCACCACACCTAACACTGCAACTGCCTTCGTCACCTTTCAGAGACAACCAGCGGCAACCCTCCAGCAGCGAACATTTTGTCTATCGAGACTCTGGATTTCCAAGCTAGAGATCGTGCGATGAATCTGCTAATCATTTGCCGCGCAAACAGAAACGACCAGCCGTACCCGTACCTTAATTCATATGCAATTGGAATTGATGGGACCATCCTGTCCAACACGAGCTCAGCTTCGGCCATCCTCAGGCCACGCCCAAACAGGTGTTTAAACGTCACGTGTTCCGCATCGAACGGTGTCGGTGTCACGTCCACGTGGGAAAGACACTGCCCGAGTGGTGAGCAGTGGGAAAATTCTTTACACTTTCTTCCGACCTCCATTGTGATTCTCCCTGTTGTGGTGCATGATAATTATGTGTAAGATAACCACAGCTGTGGAGTTGAAATTTTACATTATCTTAAGCCTTCAGTGGAGTTTGTGCGTGTGTGTGTTTACCCTACGCAAAGCCGTATGCTAATCTAACAATTTAGTTATGGCAGTTTCCCAGAGTTTTTAATTATGTCATCGTCACATGTAAAAATAAGAATTATGTCATACCCTCCAAAAGACGTCTAACGTTCAAACGTCTGTTTTGTTTCTAACACGTTACATGGGGTGCGAGGTGAAGCTCATGAGGTATTTACCTCTGTTGATTTGTATCATTTTTTTTTTCAAAAATCTTCGCACAGTGTTAACGTTCGTCTCACTGGTTCGACACAATCATGTGTGTGTGTATATATATATGTGTGTGTGTGTGTGTGTGTGTTTCGATCAATGTATGTATATGTATTTTTTATTGATCGAATATTGGAACTCTTATATAGGTTATAAAGATTTTTTCGCAGATTGAAGTCTGTGATTTTTGGTGGTCCATTAACTTACTGTGTCCACGAAAACTATAACACACACACACACACACACACACACACACACACACACACACAAAACGTAATAACCATGGCTATGATATTAACAATTTTTCAGTTTTAATAGTATGCAATATCAATATCTTTACAAATCCGATATCTCCGAGATATATGAAATACTGTACAGGGTTACCACATGCCACACCATTCGAAACTTTTCATTTGATGATGGGTATCATCCCCATAATGAGTTTTACCGTTTTTATGAGTGCCACTGTTCTGCTCCAAATGCGAAAATTAACAATAGTACTAGCATACTTTTATGGTAAATGTTACTCCTTTAACGATCTCTGGAACAATTCTCCCAATTATTGTTACGGATGTATTTATCTACCCGTAGAAACCGGCGGAGAGCCTCCAGCAGCTGATATCTTGTCGATCAAGACTTCGGAGTTTCTGGACAAAGACCGTCAGATGAATCTGCTAATCCTGTGCAGAGCGAACCTGAGCGACCAGTCGTACCCGTACCTCCATTCGTATTCAATTGGAGTTGATGGGACCATCCTGTCAAACGCGAGCTGGACCTCTGCCGTCTTGAGACCACGCCCAAATAGGTGTATTAATGTCACGTGTTCCGCAACTAATGGCGTCGGAATTACTTCCGCTTCGGCGAGGCACTGTCCGAGGGGTGAGAAATTTATCTCTCTCTCTCTCTTTCTCTCTCTCCCCCCCCCCCCCCCTCCCATTGTCTGCTTGTCATACAATTTTGCTTCAACTTGTTAGATCCCGTGTGCATATGGTCTGATATTTTGGAACACTATTTTCAATGATTTGTAATAATTTAGAACTCATTGGTTGAGTTGGGGAATCTCTGTGATTTACCGAATTCTATTCCTTTTCAGTATGGTGATCTTTTCCCCATTTATCATAGCAAATCGGGCAAAAAAAGCAAACAACGTTTGTGATTGAAACCGGGTGCCATTTACAATGAAATCCATGCAAAGAATTCGTTGTTCTGCTTAAAACATTTTTTATAGTTTTTATATACATATTATGCAAATATACATGTATGTTATAGGCCTACATTATATTCTACAATAGGGCAACCTAGATTCACATTGCGTTTGCTTTTATTTTGGACCACTAAATATATTTCACTAGCCCCAAATTCATAGATTTGAGGATTTTATTGAGCTTCGTAGAATTATACATAATCAAAAATAAATTTGATTAACAAACAATCTCTTGAGTACTTTTAAAACTTTCATTGTGAACCTTTTTTTTTTTGATAAAATCAATTCATCTTCGACCACATCTTTCTCTATTCCTCAGATCCACCTGCACTTGATATCATCTCTATCAAGGTAGAAGAAGACGACGATAACTGGGGAACGAGTCTCAATATCTCATGTCACGTGGATCCGATCAATCAACCGTTTCCACCCATCGGCGTGTTCGAAATCACCGCTGATGGAGACATTTTGTCAAGATCCAACGCCTCTTCAACAATCATGGAAGATCAACCCAACCGATGTATCGATATAACTTGCACCGGTATCAATCAATACGGGGAGACGGTTTCTATGCGGAATTATTGTCCACTGAGAACAGGTAGGTTTCTTATGGGTTCTGATTATAAAGAAGGTGACACTGCCACTGAGAACAGGTATATGTTTGGTATGGGTGTTGGTTATATAGAAAATGGTAACAGCATATCTTGAATGTCTGAAAGTCTGTGTATTAATGTATGTATATGCTTTATATGTTTTGTGCTCTGTAACATAGTCCGTTTTTTGTGCAGATTATAGGAAAAGGAAAGAGCGAAAATTGAATGAAATGTTTGAATCGATATCTGCTTTAAAGTTAGATTCAAATTACATGATTGATGTTATGTTTTGACACAATTTGTCGAAGAGAGGCTTGTTGTGATTAATGTTGCTTTGCCTTGGGATGAAAACAAGTCAATTATTTCTTTCTTTGATCTCATAGATCACGCACCCCCAGCAAGTAATATCCTCTCCATCGAGACCCAGGAGATCGAAGGAAGCCAGGTCATTCTCGTTATCACGTGTCACGTCAGGCTTAAAGACCAGCCGTTCCCACACCTCCACACATACACCATCGGAGTCGACAACACCACGCTTTCCTCGTCCAGCTGCGCCTCGGCTCTCTTCAGACCACGCCCTGGCAACAGGTGCATCAATGTCACGTGCTCTGGTACTAACGGGATTGGCTGGACCTTCACCAGTGTTGAACACTGTCCAACTTTTGACTTGGAGAAAGGTATTAAAGTCAGTGCGAGGTACTCTGATGATGACTCAATGTTCAAGTTGACGTTCAAAGATTAAATTTATTTTCGTTACCATCAAATAAACAAAGAAAACTATATACAATGCATAAGCAGAACATATCTGTAATTATTGAAAAACTTAAATTACAAAATACTAGTAATAATGAGTAACAAAATTAAGAAAATTTAATTATTTTTTTTTATTCACATAATATGATCAGCCATAAGCGAAGAGATAAATATATTTTTACATCGAACAAGGAGTCACCGTGTATTCATAACTCTAAATCTATTAAACCAATTTGCCTAGATTTTGTAAGACATGTTCTAATAGCAAAAGTCACTCGAAACCAGGAATCTCTGTGTTTGTTTATCAGTTAAAATCTTACTTCTAAGAAACACTCAAAGACGGTGTCAAACATTATTACATCCTGTAGATGATACAACCAGTTGTTGACGAGAAATCTGGGGTCTTACTGTCTGGACTCGGAGTGAAATTTCACCATAACGTCTTTGTGATTCTTTTTCTGTTATGTCGAAATAAGTTTTTACTCCCTTAATATCTGGTCATGTCTTACAGGTCCAATTGCTGGTCTTCGTCGAGGAGTTCTTCAGCAGCCGTCGACCACGTACGCCCTGCTCGTCGCCGTGTTCTTCCTGTCGTTGTTGACATGTGCGACAGTGATCGTGAAGAGGAGAGAGATAAGTCTCTCTTGAAAATTAAACGCCTTGTAATACATTCCAGTCGTCTTTTTCTGACTTGACTGAGTCCACTGAGAAAAGCTGAACTTTCATTTTCAATCTGCGTTTCTTATATTTATTCTATTTTCCTCTTTTTATAATGAGATACTTTTTAGGTTTCCCTCATGTTTTTTTTAATAAATTGAACACTACATTTGCCTGTTATTCTAATCCTGCTCTTTACAAAACCACGGATTTACATAACAGTGTAAGACAGGAAGTTTCGATTACTGTATTGCCAATGTAGGTTTCGTGCGATTAGCTGTTTTCATAGATATATGCAATTGTGACTTACTGTGAAAGTTTTAGGTTTAAATCGATAAATTTTCTGTCATAGCTAGCATATATCTATGTGTATGTATTTCTATCAACTTATCAATTTATCGACCTTATTGGAACTTGGATGTCGATTCGTTTTCAGAACTGGCTGCGACGTTTTGCTGCTACTTCCCTCCCAAATTCTCCTACATCGAGTGAGAAGCAGCATAAAAAAAAACGACGGACCCTTATCTATTTTAATGGAAAGGGGGGTGGGGCAAAAAGTCACACCATCTGTGACACTGCACCACAAAACCAACAAAAAAATAGCCAGACATTAATTCTTAGTTGAGGGTGGATTCTGAAAGAGCAGGCTTTAGCTTTAATGTATAACTCAATTCAAATGGACTTTCCTAACCTATCTAATTATTGGCAAGAAAGCACACTTTTTGGAAAAGTGTGAATCAAGAAAAGAGGCTCTGAAGTACAGGGTGTATTCAAGCGCTTAATCTTTACCAAACCTTGCTAGGTGTGTGATGTGTGGGATAAAAAAAAAAACATAATGTACATCACCGTAGCACCAACGATGAGGGATTGAGCATGCTCTTCTAACACGTTCTGTCCATGATTAACGCCAACTTTCAAAGCAGCAGCATTATCTTTTCAAAAGTTTATCAGAGTTGAAAGCGGAGAATGTGCGAAAGATTTTTCAAGAAATGAAAAGGTGCCTGTAAGATGTACCTGATCTCACAACTCTATCAAAAAGGGGTCATAAAAACTGTCGAAAACCAACTTTTCCATTGATTTTATGATTCTAACCTCACAAATAAAGTCGAAGAAGAATAGTTCTTTCAGAAAATATGGAAAACTAAAAAAGACTTGGTCGACCTGTTTCACCTTTTTTATGAGTCCCCACGTAAAATCAAGAGTGCAATTTTTTGTTGGTTTTGTGATGCACGGTCACATTATGTTCTGCAAAAGGGGCCAAGGAACAAAAATCAAAAGAAAAAAACACACCAAACCCAATATTTCACGAAAGAGTTGGGGGGGGGGGGGTGGGGGAAACGTCACACAATTTATGTTCTGCAAAAAAAAAAAAAAATTTGGAGGGAGCTGCCCCCCCCCCCATTTCACCAGCCCTGTCTTAATACATATTGGTATATTCACAGCAATATTGATAAGAGAACAAGTTATAGTTAGTTAAGTAGTAAGATTTTATTTTTGGCTAATCACTACATGATTTCAGTCTTGTTTCGCTACCGATTAACCAAATCCTGTAACATTGATGTAGCCTATACATATTGGAGAAAGTATGTTACCCAGTAAAGAGTAGTCAAGATAAAGATTGAAACTGATGCCTTCTATCTCTCGTTTGGTTTCATTAATGTGTTTTCATCTAGTCGAGAATGTCTCGTACTAAGTCGTTTGTGTGTTTGTGTGTGTTTGTGTGTGTGTGTGTGTGTGTGTGTTTTATAGTATCGTGACATACTTATTACACATTACCGAGGCAGGGAAAAAAAAAGAAAAAGAAAAAACGATTGTAATAATGTTGAGGCAAATGTATTTTGTACACTTACATCTCTGTCTATTCGCAGTTTGCAGTCATATGATATGGTTATGATGAAAACCATGTAGAAAAAAAAAGGACGAAAATTACAATTTGAGAAGTTTCCAAAGAGATGTACGCTATGTCTGCAGTACCAGATTATGACACTCCTTCCTCAACTTACCGCTGTCATTTATACAAATAGGTTTAGTGTTAAATGTGTTTATGTTAAATTATGTTCAATTTCTCGTCAACTGCGTTGTGTTTGAGGTCATTCCTTGCTTGTTCCAAACCGAATGTTAGTTCTATATATCTCTCTTCTCTCTCTCTCTCTCTCTCTCTCTCTCTCTCTTATAATAATTTTATATGTGTAATGTGATGCGTGTGTGTGTGTGTGTGTGCGTAAACGGGAAAGCTGTGTTCAGCAATTGTGGTAAAATCCGACCTACATTTCAAAGAAAAGTTGGATAAGATTGCAGACTTTTTGTTCACTTGTTATCATTCATGTGTGTGTGTGTGTGTGTGTGTGTTTGGTCTTTTTTTTACATTTTCACTTTTGCATTCGATCAATTTCCAAGAGCAATATCAAAACCTACAAAAGTAATAGAAACTTATCAAAGTACGCATATCATAAACATGAGTGTAAATAATAAACCAGTTTACAAAGTTATGCATAAGAAAATCAATGACACAAATTGACATTTTGGTCATCTTTATTTCATCATCATATACATGTAATAATCATACACATCAGTGAAATTATGTATCATAAATGCTATATCAGAATATTCCAAACATTTCAGATTCACTCTGAAAAAAACCCCAAAAAGGCTACGCTCTAAAATACAGTTTCTCGTATTTCTTATATTTACTGCGATGGACTAAGATTCATTAAAAGCATCTAGCCCTCAGTTTGTGAATTTTAATTCATCGCATAACATTTGTAGACTAGGAGCAAAACAGAGATATTGGGAATTTGGAAGTCATTGCCCAAATGCCGTGGGCTGTGCTTTGAATAAAGGTCCAGTATTCACAGTGTGTCGATGAGGGGCAATCAAGCAATCACCAAAACAAAGAAAACTGTTTCATTTGTTGTTGTTTTTTTGTATTTTCTTTCTTTTCATTATTTCTAGCATCCATTGCATCTGCGAAGCGATGAGCCCTACCAGCCAACAAAAATAGTTGTCGTTACTGAACAATCTTCTTTCTCATTCTGTCTAATAAGTGAAATCACATAAGGACATGTTTATGACATGCTAAAATGGTTACCAGTGAATTTTTGGGTACATTCACCAAGTAATTTGAATTTGCCCAGGTGGCCCTTTTTGGTGTATTTATCGTCTTTCTTTTTTCTCCACTACTCACAACGCTCTGTAATTATGTCTCAATGCTTATCAATGTTTCCCACAGGTCGCATTCTCATTCAATAATAAAGACCAATTTGGACGTTTGCTTACATTACTTTGCATAATTTGCAAAATCTTTGCCTGTGTTATCGATTAAACATCGCGCCAAAATAGAGTCAACATTGAAACTAAGAAAGGTGAATTGGATTGTTGACTAATCTTGTTCCCAATTGAATAGGTTGCCCAAAAAGAGGAATGAAAGTGTGTTATAACATATAAAAGAAGAAATAAAGAGATAAAGAACTATAAGGAATATATCACTAATGCAAAACGTTTTGAAAAAGAGGCAGACAACTGAAATATATTATATACTATATATATATATATATATATATATATATATATATATATATACGTCTGATATTGATATTTATATATAATGGTATAAATAATTTTGTTGTTTGCTATTGACGTGATTATGTTATACTAGCTCTATTGAATAGTAAATGTACATGAAATTTGCCCAAAAATCACGTTCGCGAGTTTCGAGACTGGACTGAAATTTTCAAAATGTTTTTAACTGAAAGCAGTTTCTCAGTATGAAAGAAATTCTGCATATAAGTATTGGATCGCAGGAGGTGGCATGCAAAGGATCCACCAGACTTGGGGCCAGAACAAGACGCCAACCATCAGCATTTCCTGTAAGAATCATTTTAGTTTCTGTTTCACAAACATTAAATGCATTTCAATTTTTTTTTTTTCAATTTCAATTTAATTTTCGTATTTCTCGATGGATAATATATGGTATATAACAAAATATAATAATACAGAATGTCCAGCTTGGATACATACATGAAGAAATAGGAATACGAAAATAATACATAACGGTCGATGTGTCATTTTCAATCAAAGTAAAGGATGCAAAGAAAAATACGATGGAACCTACTAAAAAGCAAAGCTTGTTGAGTGTATCAACAAGTAAATGTATAAGTAAATGTATCAACAAGTAAATGTATCAATAGCAATAAAGGAGTTTGAAAAAAACAACTCCCTAGTTTGAAAAAAAAAACTGCTTTCAGTAGCTTGTAAATCCAATGCGCAATGTGTTGAACTTTTCATAGATTTCATTTAAGAAAGTGCCAAACTTATTTGAAGAGCTTCCTTCCAAAATGCGCTAAATCCATTGAAAAATTATGGATTTAGCGCCTTTTGGAAGCAAGCTCTTTATTTATTGTTGTATGTATTGCATGTGCCCTGTTAAATGTCAAATTACTGCCTTTAAACAAGCCATTAATATTGAAAATGTTTGAATAAATTTTTAATATAATAAGAGTTCTTAGGGTGCTTTACCAGCTGCTTGAAGTGTATTTTTGTCACATTATCATTTTAGAATATTTTTCCTGGTTTGCCATGGGGAATAAACGGATGAGAGGGATTGATACGACTAAGATTAGTTTATTTTTCTCTTCTTATTTTCTACACGATCAGCATAAGAATCAAGTCTGTAATTTATATCTGTAAAATACTAATATGCACGGATACATGCACTCACATTCATGAACGCATTTAATATGACTGCATGTATTTCAAGGGTCTTCATGTGAAAGTTGATCCATGTATCCGTGGACACATCTATTGCGCATAATGGCTATCATATCTGGTATCGTGTATATTAATGGAGGAAGTACAGTGAGATTATTCACGTCAAGGAATCTGAGGATGACAAAAGTCAACAAAAACCGGTAATATGACGAGCAGTGAAAACAAGATCAGTGCGACAAGAGATGGTACAAGAATAAAGCATTATGTCAATAGACAGGGAGAACTAGTGTAGGATTTAATAAGCTACATGATCTAGGACTGACAGGCAGTGTTTGGTATCCCATCATGACATATCTCGTTCATTTTCACAATAAAAACATTAATGTCCGTTTCACATTACCCTATTAACCATATTTGAATCGTATTCGTTTATGTTATTTTCTCTATTACTTTTCTTTCTTCTGCCATACTGAACTGAATAAAACGGCTCGTGTTAAAAAGCATTTCTTTATAGATTAACATAGGCCCTATTTTTTATCAAAGGATATTATAGATTTAAAATGTCCTTAAAGGGGCCCTGAAATCCAAATGCGTCTTGATTTAAAGTGATTTATGATACCTCAACATCACTTTAGCGGTGAGATGAATATCTAGAAACATTCCATATTTTTAGCGATTTTTTTTCTTCAATTTTTCTTCAGATTACTTGGGAACGCCCACAAAAAAAAAAAATAATAATTTCAAACCAATATTCTTTAGATTACCTCATCTGTCAATCATTGCTAAAGTACTGAAATGTTTAACAAAAGATATTTGAATGCACCTTCCTCTCGACTCAGCATAACTTGCATGTTTCTGTGATATCAATTTGACTAACAAAAGACATGCCGAGAGAACATGCATATATATATATATATATATATATATATATATGATACAAATACATTTTTATGTTTCTGTCCGCCCATCACATTTCATCGATCGATGTTACATGTTTTTCAACCCTATTCCTTTCAACAGCTTGTTAAGAAACGTTTTGCAGTTATTACCAAACACAGGGCTCGACACTAACGGTGGCCCGGTGGCCCGGGGCCACCACAATTGAAAGTCGGGCCACCAAATTTTTTTGAAAAGTACGTCAATTAATTCGTAACTTTTTGCGCCGGAAATTAGCAGTTATATTTGTTTAAAGGATGGATGAAAAAGACTGAATGAGTGCCTGAGAGTGAGTGTTGCGAGTTTGTTGAGGTTTATTAAATAGATGTATGTCCAACTTCCAATTCTTACTATGACTGGATAAAACTTAGATATTTGACTCATAAAAAAAAAAAAACAGGACTTTTAATGTTTTTTTTTTTATTGTTTTTTTTTTGGGGGGGGGGCACCAAATTTTTCTCTCGGGCCACCACAAATTTGAAATTGAGAATTTTGGTGGCCCCATCGGGCCACCAAACAAAAAAGTTAGTGTCGAGCCCTGCCAAACAAAACACTGGAAAAGCCGATTACAAAAAACAAACAAAAAAACAAACAATATGGCATCACTTTTTTCCTAACTACAGAAAACAAACTATATTCATTTCATTCAATGCAACGAAATTGTTCGAATTTGCCGAAAGCAAAGATATATTGAAATATTTAAAATGTTCTATACAATGCCTCAAAGTAAAAATTCGATATATAATCTTTCAGACATATAATCCTTCGACATTTAATCCTTGCAGACAAGGATTTGAAAACTAAATCTGAAAGATTTCAATATTCAATTGGAAAATGAAGAGATCATGAAATTAAAATTCATCCGGGTAAAATATAAGAACCAGGCACCATTCAAAAAAAAAATCGTTGCAGTTTGGGAAGCAGGAAACTGGATGACACATCACAATACGCGGACTAATCTTGTGGATTTTATCATGTGGGACGCCTCTTTCATATGCACGTATCGTACTAGTGACGCACTAAAAGCCAGACATTTTAAATGCACGCATGGTACCGAACCTGATTTGATACAAGCTTTGTGGTAAATGAGGCAGAACAGTTTATTTCTGGAGATTGGCGAATTTGAAAAATTCTTTTTCAACTTCTCCTCATATTTCTGAGAGATACTCGAAAGTAGGTGTGAGGAAATCAATCAAATAATGCAGATTTTGTTTCTCTTCGAAATACCAGTTTTCATTTTATCATATTCAAGCGTATTATTCAACTCCTCGTAAAACCATGTAAATCGAAAATAACTACTTTGGGTTTTATAGGTCTTTTATCGCCTCTTTCATGTCAATTCGTGATACCATTGATTGATTGATTGATTGATTGATTGATTGGTCGATTGATTGAATGAAAGATTGATTGATTGATTGATTGATTGATTGATTGATTGATTGATTGATTGATTGATTGATTTTTTTTCTCCATTTTATCCACCAGGATTTTCATATCATACAGGAATCTGCTCAAAATGATTGATAACCGAGTATTGGTGCAGTTCGGGCTTCTCTTCATAAACATTCACCTCGTTGGTAAGAGAAAAGTCATTTAAGACTTGGTCAATTTCTTCACCTTCATCATTGTGCACTTTTTGTCGTTTCGATACGTGTTTCTGTGATTAATTAAAAAGTCTGAATCAGCACGGTGCTTGGAAATCATAACGTTCAGCGGAAAATTAAAGAGTGGGCATTAAGGGCGTCAAACTCATGAACGTAATTATCTTACTGTTTCATTTAGTTTGAACAGTTTGATGTATATCATATCATCGTGTCAATTGCATTCTTCATTTAATGTATCTATTCCATTTATCCATAATATCATATCAATAACATCAGGAAAAACTTCATGATAATGACATTATATCATCTTGTCTTGTCCCTATGCAATATTGTTATGTGATTGTGAATAATGGATATATTATTCAGCAGACACAGAAAACATTTCTCCCATAAAAGACATTTCTTCCCAATTTGTTATGTCCGACTTTTAATATTGAGATCTATCAGTCGATCTTCCTACATTACTTTTTCAGCTGGAATGACATTGAATCTCGAAGTTCCCTCGCCTCTCCGGGCTGGCCGTGAGGACACCGCGGTTTGCACAGGAAATAATGTCTCAGACTCGGCTGTACCGACATGGTTTTTGAATGGCGTCCAAATCACAGACGGCTTCACCACAAACGGCTTCATCACAACCAACGAAATCTTTGTGGAAAATGAAGTACAACCTGAATGCGATAAATAGAATGGTCACTTTTGAGGCAAGGGTCTTTGAAATGTGTCATTTTTAGAACGATAAGATGCCCTCTAGACAAACTTGATGACACAATTCCTGAAAGCAGACTTTTCGAACGAGCTTGACAATCAAGACTTTTAGGCCTCCGTTTTGATGAAAATTTCTGCTCCTTACTTCCGTGTAACCACATCTTGGCATAATGTCACATCAGAATTAAATTGACATGATGTCAGAGTTGGATGTATGTGTTCCTTGTTATAGCATGAAAAAAGTCACGCACGCACACACACACACACACACACACACACACGCACACGCGTTTTATATATATATATATATATATATATATATATATATATATATACATATAATCTCCACTGAGAATGATGATGGCGTCCATTATTCAATGCGCAAAGATGACTGAGACAGGTGATGCATTCTACGAAATCAGAAACAAATGGCAAATAATATGCTTTTTTTCTGCCTTTTGTATTCAACTCTATTATAGACATTTCGACAGAAATTGACATTTTTTATTTTAATAAATGACAATATGAAAATTCAAAGCAGATAGGGAACGCCTCAGAATTGAATCTGCTCACTAGGACGGAAGTTACCTTTCACCTAGTGAGACACCCTCGATTGATATCCGCACATTTATTCCACAAATAGTGCGTGTATTTCACCAAGCATTATTCTAGAAAAGGACAGATGCTTCTCCTACCCAAATACATCTGCTGGAGGCGAAGATTTGACAGATTTTAGCGCAAACTGAGTGTAAGATTCGGCTCCCACGTATCACAGCCGAGAAGATTGAAAGGGAAGAAACTTTACAGACTCTCAGCGGACACTCTATCCTTTATTTATAGGGGAGACACGAGCATAAGAAAAACGTAACCTAATAACCCCTTCCACAAGAAAATCTATGAGGATAACTTTTGAAACCTTACCGTATCCTCATGATAATAATACACCTTATAGATTAGAAATAATTACTGTAATACATCAGAAAAATCATCTCTCCATTCACGCCCACAATGATAATGAGGATATCCATACTTTTTGACGAACTCCATGCGCAGGTTGATCGGATATGAACTTTCACCGACATCAGGAGAGTGAAACAAAACGCACCAATTTCTTATCTTCAGAAACTCTGTCCCCGATGGACTTATTAGGCAACCTGACTCTAAAGAATCGCTCTTCATAACCTTGCAGCCTATTTCACCATTCTCATTTTCAGAATCATAATAAATCTGCTTCTTTTAAGGCATGGTGGAAATACTTCCAAGTGGGACATTAGGCAGGTTATGAGACTTCGTTAACGGACCCTTTACGGTGTGTGATTAGCCTGACGGCAAAAATATTCAAAGTAACAGATAAATGCAAACAAGCCTATTATGAGATTGCCTTGAATGTAAACTACTTTAGGACGTGGTACCTTAACTTGTAAGACTAAACAAATATTGAATCAAATGGTAGTCATTGATGTTGGGAGACATACGATTTCTGCCCTTTGCTTATAAAGGTTACAATTAACATTTTTGTACCAGACGAGACTCCTATTCTTCAGGTTACAAAAAGTGATAATTGCAGAATTTAAATTACTACAAAATGATAAAGTCAAATTTTACAAATGCTATGCTTGCTGTATGCCATATATAATCTATCGTAAGAGTAAGGAATGTTTACATTGTCGAAGTGAGCTTAGAGATAAAGATTCTAATCACACTTACGGAAAGAGGGAAAAGCATTGGAGGCTGAAAACGGAAGTGAACTTGCACCTACAATAGTGCGCGATCACAGAAATATGCTTTTTAATATCCTTTAAGGTTAGAATTTTCTTCTTCTACAGAGGCTGTCTAGTGTTTGAATACTTTTCGATCTTACCTGGGGTGATATATGTCCGACAGATGTGTAGTTGGGGTTTAATGAGTAACTTTGTTATACTCCATGCACTCAAAGATAGAACCTGCTGAGAGCGTGATGTGTTGCATGATATAACGTCCTCTCTACGACGGGTAGTAGAAGGACCGCATTATAATTGCTTTTGCTCAGTTATACACTGTGATGCCGTCCCTGTGCAAAAATGACAGGGAATATGAAACTGACACATATTGATTGTGTTAGCGATGAAAGTTCATAAAGTAAATGTCAAAAGTAAATCATCTTTTCCGGTGTATTATTCTGCCAATTCCATTCACAGGACGTGTTTGATGTTTTAATTTTTGTATCACATTATCAAGGCAGGCTTGGCAAAGGAAGGAGTGTATCAGTTGTATTTATGAACATTGTATTGTACGAAGAGTATTTAAGAAGATTTCTAGACCAGTAGCTCGTTTTCTGGAAAGGTTTGAATTCGTGACCGACGGAAATTACCGTCAATTTTTCCACCGCGTCCATGTTAACAATATGACACTACCAACCATTTTTGCTATTTCCTTAGTAAATTAGTGTTGAGGCGAAATCTCAAATTTTCCCCTTTATCAACACTCGTTAGGAAATCGTCAATAAAAGATCTATGAGAAGATGATGTCTTCTGGAATGGATGGCCAGCAACACTGACTGACAAAAGCAGACCAAGTTCGAGAGTACAGCGGTCATACTACATTATTGCAACTGTAACTTAGGCGGCTCAAGTACGTGTCCCGGCTATGCTGGTGAGTTGAGCGGCTTGGTAATTATCTTGAACACGTTCCAAATTTACACTTAACATTGCTTAGCATGCAGGGCGAAGTGAAACAGAAACATTTGATCTCGCATCAGCGTCCACATTAGATTTTTGTGTCCTCTTTTCTTGTTAAGAAGAAATATTCTAAAGATATGATAATACTAATGATAACAATAATAGTAATAATAATAATGATAATAATAATAGTAATAATAATAATAAACAGACATTAAGCAGTAGATGACAGGTTCTAGTCCCACTGGTTTCTTTTTTTTCCGACAGGTTTGTTGATTTACAGATCAGCAGTTGCGATTTTAACAAATTTAATTTGTAAAGGGAGACAAAGTGAAGAAACTCGCACCGAAACATTCACCCCTCTGAATAATATCTTTCTTTCATTTAAATAAGCTATGTCCAGCAACTCTTCCGAAGATTTCACCAGCAATCATTCATTATGAACACAATCACTGTAATACACATACTTAATCACACACATGCATTATTAATTTGTATGTAACGACTGTTTTCCAATGCAGACTGTGTAATTAAAGTTCAAAGTCGGGGAATATCATAGTGCAATAAGACATTACATTGAATTGCGTATGTGTGCATTTTCATTTATGTTGTGCTCAGTCTATTCCATGCAATATGTTTCTTATCAAATACAGTCAGACTTGTTGGTGGATCAACCCAAAATGAAGGCCGAGTTGAGATATCGTGTAACGGGCAGTGGGGCACGGTTTGTGACGATTGTTGGGACATCAACGAAGCGCACGTGGTGTGCAGAGAGCTCGGCTACCCATCAGCCTCTTCTCATTACATTGAAGCCCATTTCGGGGAGGGATCTGGACCAATCTGGGTTGACCCAATCAGATGTGATGGAACGGAACAATCTCTGCTGCAATGTCGCCGTGCGTACTGGGGATGTGAAGATTGTGACCATAACGAGGACGCTGGAGTGAGGTGTGAGGGAGACAGTAAGTTTACTCCATTAGTTCATGGAAGTTAGACTCGTAGGCCGACAGAATAGCAGTCAAATCTACTCTTGTCCAAAGGTAGGATAAAACGGTATCGTTTCTCCAAGATATTCATTAGGACTAGTCGAGCTTTTGCCTTTTGAATGTGTTTATTTGTTTGTGTGTGTGTGTGTGTTTGTGTGTGTGTGTGTTTTCTCCACCTTTTTTGTTATTCTTTGAGAGGTGCAAATAGCAAGTATTTACATGTCAGTGTTCATAGTAAATCATTTTGACGATGGTGTTTCATGCTTTACATGCGTTTATATAATACGTTATACGTCTCATATAATATGCAATTAAAGTCCAACCTCCGATTCAATTAGAGTCTATAATATCCCACGTAAAAGGTAACGAGTAATATGATGCTTACATTGCACAAATGATATCGTATTGAGATTTTCCAATAGGTGCATGTAGTCGTAGAGAACAACTTGAGTCGCAGAGAATATTACAAAATATATAGGGCCTAAAAATGAATTCAATGATAAGAGAAAGAATGCATAGTTTGCAAGGATAACAGAAGAGTGATAATGATGACCTTTCACGCGTAGAAAAATTATAACGCTTGCTATAATCAACAACATACTCTACATTTTTACTCGATTGTCCAATATTTTTCAAACATTCACTAATGTGCTCACTAATATTGCTGCTTTCACCCAACCTATCTATATATTTGGGTTTCCATGGTTTCAATTTCTTTTAAAATAACGGGAAATGTGCGTCACAGGATTGACCAAGATGTCTAGATAAGAAAATGTATCCTTATATTTGTAGAAATTTGAAAACGTAGTTCTGAGGGGGGCTGTAGCCGATTAAGTGAGGGGTTAAAGATATGGTATAGTATTGGTTGAGGTGAGGATTAAGCTTTTAACTTTTTGCGAGATACCTAGAAACCTCTTTATGAAATGACAAAGAGTGTACAATTCTAGAGGAATTCAAAGTTTATTTGTTGAAAATCGGTTTTGAAGCGGCTGAGATATCCAAACACAAAGTAAAACAAAGTGATCGTAATAAAAGTTGGGTCCCATCTTTTATTAGGATCGCTTTGTTTTAGATATCTCAGTCATTTCAAAACCAATTTTTATCAAATAAACCTTTACTTCGTTGTAGAATAATATGGTCTTTCATATTTCATAAGAGGTTTCTCATCTCAAAGAAAAGTCATCATCAAAAAAACTTTGCAAACTTGAAGCCCCTTCACAACCGAAACTGTACCATCCCTTTAAAGCTTGCGACTGTTTTTATCATTTTCACTTTTTTTTTTAGTATGGTATATTTACAGTATACGATTTCAATATAGTACATTATATATACATACTGTATATATGCATATTGAACCAGACGTGGACTCAAAGTGTAGTTACTCGGCCTACTAAGATGCAACTCAACTGATTACATGCAATATATCTTTAAAAAGATGATTAAATCCCAACAACGACAACAACCATGCTCACTGGGTGGGGAGGTGGAGGAGCATGACCTTTGAGAATATCAAAATAAAATGGTTAGATAGGAAAGTAAAGTTCATTATCAACTTTAGCATTATTTTCTATTGTCATTAAATCATTATTCATTATTTTTCCTTTCACGTCTATATTTCTTTTACAAGTTTTATGGATTATACAGCAGTAGCTGCTTTGGAAATACGACATAGTGTGTCAATATATTCCTTCATGTTTACCAAACTCATAATCCTCTGCTGACGATAGTTCTTAAAGATTTTATTTTCAAATCAATAGATTGCGTTTTATAACCAGAGGACGTTAATTGTTAAAAGTCTTTCCGTACGATGGCCATCAAGTTACAATACGTTTGAATTATCAAATATATCATTCTAGTTTTTTTCTCTCTTTTTTTCTAAGGAACCGCCAATGTAGCTACGTACACTGTTAGAAGCGAGTTGTCTTTGATTCCTACCGTAGCTGATCATGGGGGCGTCCTTCAGTGCAGCCTTCTTAGCAGTGAACAATCAAGAACGTTACAGGTCCAACGTAAGTATGTTTCTTTTATAACACGTTAAACAATAAAGTAAGAAAAAATATTGGGCCAATATTTTTGTGATCATAATGTTCCAGTTGAAGGGTCAGCTCTTTTGAATGATGCAATTCGACGGTCATTCAGGGTCGGATTTTACGCTACTTTATTATATTGTTTACTGGTTGCAAAAAAAAAAAACTAAAACAAAATAAAAAACAAGCTATCATGTGTAAGAATTCAGGTCAAATGAAAACGTTGTTATTTCTATGAAACACTGTAAACAGTATAACATACATGTCCGTGCACGTAAAAAAAAAACACGATAAAAAACAATAACAAACAAAACAAATGTGGGAGGGGAATCTGCCCTGATGTCTAGCCGTGAAGAGTAAAAGTTAAAATGGCGTTTTTTGTTGTTTTTCACCCACGTTCATCGGGTTGTCATTAACTGACATTATGAAATAAATTCTTTGTAATCACCATGCTGGATGCTTTAATACATTTTATTTCGTGCTGGTGGCTATTTACGCATTGCCTGGCTGAACAAGTTTTATTCATTTGTTTATTTGTTTGTTTGTTGTTGTTTTTTTGTTTTAAGGAGTTGTCAACAGCAAGCGGTTTTTGATGTTCAGATCAGAATCTATGTATCTGCTTTTAAGGAATATCGCCTAAGTTTGCCATTTTTACAACATGAAATCGGCAGCATTTCCAAATGTTTTGACAAGCGGTGCATGTAAATAATCTACGTACTGTTTTTCATGGTGGTGGAATATTTTTCTTCATGGTGCATGTGCGTGTGATCACTTTATCATTTTGTCCTTTAGCACATTTAAACAGTGATTTTTATCAATAATTATGGGCCGTAATTGGATAGTGTGCTGATTATAAAACGACAAAGACAACTATACATTACACATTTCTTTTTAATCTTTATCAATTTTTCAGATTTTTTGTTTTTGTTTTTGTGTGTGGTGATTTCAGCGACCAGTTTCCAACAAACTAGAGTCATTCTTGTTGTTAGGTCACAAATAGCGGATATCATAGTAATAATGATAATAATAATAATAATAATAATAATAATAATAATAATAATAATAAGGTCTTATTTATCCAGGGTAGCCTCTTCAGTGTTGCCACTGCTGTACCAGAGGGCCCTGCTATCATTATTACCCTAGCATTGCCAGGTACCCATTTATTAACCTGGGTCGAGACGGACACAGTGGGTAAAAACATCTTGTCCAAGGACGCAAGCACTGGGCGGGATTCGAACTCGGGTCCTCCTATCAAGAGTCGGGATTCTTATCTACTACATGCCACAGCGTCCCCATATATACAATTGTATGTTCACCCCTTGCATTTACCAGGGGTTGCCGACTTTGTGACATGTTGTCAACTAGCGTGTCGACGCACTGCATCCCATTCTTCCATCTGTCAAAGCGTCGGCCATTTCCTGCAACTTTCAATAATAGCATCTTTGTTGTCCATGGCTCGGCTTATGGATTGCCATGCAAGCTCGGTTGGGTGCATATCCGGCGAGCAAGATGGACACAGCATCTGCACACCTCCTTTTCCACAAGAAATTCCCTTCTGTGGCCTTACATTGACCAGTGATGAGGTCGAGCAGAAAGAAATTCTGTCTTTACCTTTCATGTGGAAGGCAGTGGTACTCCAAGATATCTAGGTACACGACAGTGTTGACATGTACGTTTCCCTCCTAAACCACGCAGGGTGTCTAACCCGGTGAAGTGGTTCCACCCCACAACCAACTGGACCCCATGGAAGACCAGCTTAGTGTAACTGAATATGGGCTATCCAGCCATCTTCACAGATGGAAAATGAACAACAACAACAACAACCACCAGTGATGGATGCCGCCCATGTCATCACTGAGCTGCCACCACCTTGAGTCGTCTCGTTGCTGCAGTCCTCACGATGTTTCTCTCCGAGTAATTCTGATGAACTCGTTGTCTCCCATTCTTTCATTTGAGGATGTAAAGACTCTAGTCCATGAAGACGTCATGGCGACAGCGTCCATGATGAAGCGTTCTGTGTTCCCCTGCCTATCGAAGATGACCAACTCTTTACACAAACAGTTATTCGTAGACATTTAGTCAACCGATGAACTCTGTAACCATGTCGTAGCAATCTCCAATTACCGGGTGATTAAAAAAAAATATGTCATGTCTCCTCCACAAGCGACGAAGGTATTTCGGCACTTTGTTTTTGTTGTTGTTGTTGTTGTTGTTGTTGTTATTGCTGTTTCTTCTTCTGAGATTCAATAATTGGTGTTATCTCGTCAGAATATATATCTTTAAGGTTTTCGTGGCCACACTTTCCATGCCTCACATTGGAGTTTCAGGATCTTAATGATTGTATTCTGTGTATCCAGATTGTGTCATGATATCACTTTGCTCGCAGCAGTCCTGTCTCAGTGCTACCACTCTCTCGCCTATTGCGTATTACGTTGGACAAGGTAGTTATTGCAAATGATCTCAAACAAAGGGAACCATTACATAACGCACAATTTCACAATGTTATGATAGATTATTTCCTGTTAATGCAACTATCACTTTTTGCAGTTGTAGACTGTCAAATACCCACAATAACATTCGAATAAAGTTTAAAATATCTTGATCAGTCTCTATGACCAACAGTACAATCATCAAGATAGTACGTCCTGAGGTCACAAGGAGGTAGACTCTAATCAGAAGTGACATACCTAGCTTTCTCCCTTTGATAATTATTGTCATATGACAGACGCCCCCGCGGATAATATCATCCTGATCCAGATCAACCCCATCCAAGACGAACAGGAAACTAATGGCCTTAAGATCACGTGTCGCGTCAACCCATGTGACCAACCATTTCCACCCATCGAGACATTCGAGATTACAATCGATGACGTCATTCAGTCATCTTCAAGCTCCCCTTCAGTGACCTTTGACCCTCCCTCTAGTGGATGCGTGGAAATCTCCTGCAGCGGTATCAACGAACTTGGTAGGACAACCACTACACAGACTTACTGTACAAAGAGCTGCGGTAAGAGAACATTATCAATTTTGAATCTTGCTATGATGTACAACAAGTTTCTATCAGATTCCAAATACATCAGGGATTTTGTAATATTTGATAGAGTCACCACATGCACATGCTTTGCCTTGAGAACACTTCTATTTTGATGACGGTTATCCTCATTATAGGGAGTTTGCAGCTTTAATCTGTGACACTGTTATACTGTTATTGCGAATATCAACACTTTTACAAGCATTTCTATATCTATATATATATATATATATATATATATATATATATATATATAAGAAGGGTTTGTTTGCAAAAATCGATAAGTCCATTTTTGAAGATTTGGAAGTACGGTCTGTGTCGTAAAGTACAAAATGATACCTTTTAAATGATATATTGGTCATTACATATAAAGGCATATTTTTGAAGTTATGGTCAAAAGAAGCAAACAAATTCTTATTATTCTCTTTACTTTTCTTGACCTTTATTCGCAAATATCTCCATTTGGCAAATATGGACTTATCGGTTTTTGCAAACAAACTCTTCATATATATATATATATATATATATATATATATATAATCATAGTGACAGCAATGGACTTAACCAGAACATGGCGGGGCGGTGCAGAGACAGTTAATATATATCTATATATATCTATATAATAAAATAAACAAAATACCAGCATAGTATTTTGCTCTTATTTCTAACAGGAGTTTCATTACTTCAACAATCAACGAAACAATATTCGTTCTATCATTGTAACTTCATTACTTTGACTGCCACTAGAAACTAGTGGCGAGCCTCCAGCAGCTGACATCTTGTCGATCAAGACTTCGGAGTTCCTAGACAAAGACCATCAGATAAATCTGCTAATCCTGTGCAGAGCGAACCTGACCGATCAGCCGTACCCGTACCTCCATTCGTATTCAATTGGAGTTCATGGGACCATCCTGTCCAACGGAAGCTGGACCTCGGCCGTCTTGAGACCACGCCCAAATAGGTGTATTAACGTCACGTGTTCCGCAACTAATGGCGTCGGAATAACATCCGTGTTGGCGAGGCACTGTCCGAGGGGTGAGCAATAGCAAATTAAAAAATGTATCTCTTTCTCTCCTATCGTCTTCGTGACATAAAGTGATAGAGTGATTCCTTGTGTCAAAATCCTTTGAGGGACATTTTCTAGAAAATTTGGAGATTCATTTGCAATGGTCTGAACTAATTTGGGACTTTATGGATTGGCGGCAAAAGCTTGGAATATATTATGTGATTTACCGAATTCGATCTCTGCCCAGTAATATGGACTTTCCCCTTTTATCACCGTTAATGTAACAAACAACCAAACCATGTTTGTTACTGAAGAAGGTTTCCTCTACAACAAAATATGTTACAGAATTTCATTATCTTGCTTTAGCGCTTTTCCCTGAGTTAGAATCGCTTGACGTATACTAAACCATGAAACCAACTCTAGATAAACTTTACATGGTCATTATTACTTAATTAAGGAAACACTACATATCTCCTTGATTAAGTAAGTATGTCGTTTTTTAACTTTATTAAGTCCTTTCCATTTGCCTGCTTTAGCACTGCCATTGTTTAATACACATTTCCAACACATGATGTCCATAAAGCCAGATACATATAATATAATATAACATAATATAATATAATATGGTTAAAACAATAAATTATGTTACTCCTTGACAATTTTGGTGAAGTTTTTTTTTTGGAACCCCCTCCCAAGTATATCTCTTTTCATTTCTCAGACCCACCTGCGCCCAACATCATTTCTATCAAGGTAGAAGAAAACGAGGATTACTCGGGAACGAATCTCAATATCTCGTGTCACGTGGATCCGATCGATCAACCGTTTCCCCCGATTGGTGTGTTCGAAATCACCGCTGATGGAGACATTTTGTCAAGATCAAACGCATCTGCAACGAACATGGAAGGTCAACCCAACCGGTGTATCGATATATCGTGTACCGGTATCAATCAATTCGGAGAGACGGTTTCTACGTGGAACTACTGCCCACTGACAACAGGTAGATTTCTTATAGCACCTGATAATAATAGAAAGGATAATAGATAACATTTCTTATTTGACTGAGAGTTCATGTTTAAATGTGTTGAATTGCTTTTAAATATTTCGGCGTTTTGGTTTCTTTATTATGTTTTACTTAGGCAAGTTGTATAGGTTTGTTATGGGTGGACATAAGTAAACTAAAAAGAAAACAAATGACTTGTTTGATTTCATATATTCTTTTAAGTGAGCTTATTTTATGGTTGAATATTATCTACTTTTTCTTCTGACTGAACTTGTGGAGAATAGGTTTGTTCTGCTTTTGGATGAAGACAAATACATTTGTATCTTCTCCCATAGGTCAAGCGCCCCAAGCGAGAAACATCCTCTCCATCGAAACCCAGGAGATCAATGGAGAAGGAAGCCAGGTCATTCTGGTCATCACGTGTCACATCAGACTTCAAGACCAGCCGTTCCCACACCTCCACACTTACACCATCGGAGTCGACAACACCACGCTCTCCTCGTCCAGCTGCGCCTCGGCTCTCTTCAGACCACGCCCAGGCAACAGGTGCATCAATGTCACGTGCCTTGGGACTAACGGGATTGGTTGGACCTACACAAGTGCTGAACACTGTCCAACTTTGGGCTCAGATAAAGGTACTCCGATGATGATTCAAAGTTCAAGTTCCAAGTTTGAAATTATTTTCATTACCATCAAATAAACAGATAAAACTATCTACAAAGATTAAAGCAGAACACATTTGTAATAATTGCAAAATACGTAAAGAAGTCGTGGAGTGTTTTCGTAAACTCTAAATCTATTAAATCAATTTGACTCGATTTTTTTAAAGACATGTTCTAATAGGAAAATTCACTCGAAAGCAGGAATCAGTATGTGTGCGTGTGTTTGTGTGTGTGTGTGTGTGTGTGTTTGTCTGTTGTAGTTAAACTCATAAGAAACACTCAAAGACGGTGTTAAACTCATAGGCTACATTATTGCATCCTGTAGGTGATACGACCATTTGTATGTAAGTGGACGAGAAATCTGGGGTCTTACAGTCTGGACGCAGAGTGAAATTTCCTCATAACATCTTTGTAGTTCTTTTTCCGTTCTGTCGAAGTAATATTCACTCACTTAATATCTGGTCCTGCATTACTACAGGTCCAATTGCTGGTCTTCGTCGAGGATTTCTTCAGCAGTCCTCGACCACGTACGCCCTGCTCGTCGCCGTGTTCTTCCTGTCGTTGTTGACCTGTGCGACACTAATAGTCAAGAGGAGAGAGGTCACTGTCTTTTGAAAATTAAAAGCCTTGTAATACATTCCAACCTTTTTTCTGATTTTATTGCTTCTGCTGAATAAAGCTTAACCTTGGTCTTCAATTATGGCAGGGATAACCATGTTTGTTTGTTTGGCTTTCTTTTTTTTTTGGTATATGTGAGGATACTTTTTTCGTTTTGCTTCATGTTCTTTCTTAAACACTACATGTTCGTCTTGTTTTAATCCTGCTTATCATAAACGACTGATATTCATTTCAATGAAGGTAGGACGTATCGATTTCTGTATTGCAAATGTATAGATTTCATGCGATTTGATTGTTTTCATAAACATGTCACATTGTGACTTGCTTTGACAGTTTCAGGTTGAACTCTTTACATTTTATACAATGATAATAATAAACTCTTATAAAGCGCTCATTCTACTTAAAAAGATACTCATAAAGCTGTGAAAAATGCTTCTATATTTTTTTTCTTCGCATATTTAGGCCTATCTGTTCATTACTCGTGCCAAGTGCTGTTCTAAAACTATCATGATATTCATCTTTTCGTATCATTTTTAATATGGCTAGAATAAGAAGAGGATCTCTCTATTTTTTCCGACTCGTTTTGTTATTTGGGTTTTTTTAATGCTTCTGAATGAAAAACATGTAACTATATGATGAAAAAAGAAAAAAAAACTATTTCCAAATTTCTCTATCAATATTGCTTAAACCGCTATCTATTTCAGTTTCGGACCTCTCTAAATAGTAACATTTCATAACACTAATGTTTTAAAGCCATGTCATATATTAATACCTATTGGTAATAGCAATTTCACTGCATTGTTGTTGAGTAAACAAGCTACATTTAAATTAATACTGATATGTTATTCTGCTCAATTACTGCATGACTCCAGTCTTGTTTAGTAACTGATAAACATGTAAAACCGAATCTTATAACGTGGATCTATTTTATTTGACTGTGCAGAGCATATTACCCAGTAAAGATTGAAAATGATGCCATTTTATCTGTCATCTGATTTCATTAACGTGTCTTTATATTACCTGTAATTTCTCGTATTGATTCGTTTGTGTGTGTGTGTGTGTGTGTGTGTGTGTGTGTGTGTGTTTACAATATTATGACAAACTGATGGCATATTATCGACTCCTGGGGGGAAAGAGAGAGAGGTTATAATGATAAGTACAATTCTGTATTTTTAATAACTTTGCCACAATTACATTTTTACTTTTTGCAAGTTTCAATCAAATATCATAGTTGAGTCCAAAAATTTTGTCGACAATTACAGTTTTGGAGGCTTCAAAGTATGGTTTTACATAATTATAGTCCTATTATTATATGTATATATATATATATATATATATATATATATATATATATATATATATATATATGCTCGCCGGCCTCGTCTCGGCGGTCGGCCCAGATATGCTAATCCATGTAGTAGTCTTGTCCCGGGAATAGATTGTTTTAACTTTCCCCATTTTCAATGTACGTTAAAACCTGATATATATATACATATATAAATGGCCTACGTATCTGCAGTCTCATTATATAAAACTTTACCGTAAAGTCTGATATGATATTGTAATACACAAGTGTTAGTTTGGTTTGTATGAAGCCATTTTCCTTAATTTCTCGGCAGATGTGTTGTATTTATTCAAGGTCATTCCTGCCTTGGTCTAGACCGAATGTGATTCCTGTATGATGTCTCTTTTTCTTGTATATGTGTTAGATGTGGTGATTTGATAATCATGTGTGTGTGTATTAAAGGGAAAGCTCTCTTCAGCAATAATGGTAAAACCCGCCTTGCGTATGAAAGAAAAGTTGGATAAGTTTCCGAATCTTGTTCACTCATTCATCTATACATGATACAAGACGTGTGTGTGTTTGGAATTTTTTAAAACATTTTCACTTTTGGATAAAATAAATTCCAGTCAAAACTTAAGAAAGTAATAGGAACATATCAAAGTTATGCAGGTAATGTATTATATGTGTTTATACGTGTATATATATATATATATATATATATATATATATAATATATAAATATATATATATATATATATATATATATATATAATTTACACAGACATAAGGTATAACTTAATTGTTGACAAAAACAAAAAAAATAATCATATCTAATTTTTCTCAGGCGTATGTCTATATTGCGAATATGGCGTGAGATTTGTGAAAGTCCTCTAGCCCTCAACTTGTTCTGAGCTGTAATTGCTGATCTCACCAAAGCTGGCCTAGCCAACCAGAATAGAACGAATGAACATGTCACATTCCTCTTGTAGAGCTACTCCACTGTTATAAAATTAAACGTAACACACGCTAGCTTCGTCGAGGCTGTAGGACACAGAAGCATTGTTAATGATTATTTTCCTTCTCTTCCTTTTACTTATTACATAATTACATTGCACATATTTCTAATAAAAATATGTTGTGTCCATGCTTTTTATTTGTGACCTCAGTCAAAGAATTTCCCGAATTTTTCTCAAAATATATTACCTCCCCCCCCCCAAAAAAAAAACACATATTATAAAAAATAAAATTTCTAATCTGTAATACATAGTTAATCGCAATATAGTACATGTTTAAGAGAACTACATAAGATTCACGTGACGGTAGTCTTTACACATAGATTAGAGCAGACGGGGAATTCCTCAGTAAAGACAAATTTTCTGTGCTTACTGCTGATTTTCGTAGATTAGCAAAATCGTCATTTTAATATTAATGGTTGTCGTTAGTTAAGAAGAATCATCTTTCTCTTTCTGTCTATTAAAGTGAAATAACACTTTATAGGACAAAAAATTAAAAAAAAAAGATCTGAGATTTTCGGGGTAACTATCAAGTCATTTAAATTTCTAGCTGGTTCTTTTTGCCGTTTTTACTTTTCTTTCTCCATTCTCCACTCCTCACAAACATTTACCATGACTCCCTTTCTGTTGCCTACAGTTCCCATTCTCATCCAATGACAAAAACCAGTTTAAACGTTTGCTTGCATTACTTTGCATAATTTACTTAAATTTAGCTTTTGTTCTTTGGTAAAATGTCTAATGAGAATAGTGTCAACAAGGAAGCAAAGGAAAGTTACTTCAATTGATACGAATGATTGTGCTCCCAATAGAAGAGGATGACAACCCGATGAGTAATGAAATTATCTTCAAACTTATGTAAGAATAACTGAAGTGGAAAAAGAACCATGAAGAATATTTCAATAACGCAAAACCTCTTGAAAGCGTAATTGCAAGGCGGGCAAACCTCTAGGCATCCGTATATTCATTTTCTGAATTTACACTCCTCCCGATTACATTGTAGTTGACATAGATAATCAGTTCCTTTGTTTTTTATGTGATATGCATTAGACG
The DNA here is from genome assembly GCF_040938485.1 of Diadema antillarum. Lineage (NCBI taxonomy): Eukaryota > Metazoa > Echinodermata > Echinoidea > Diadematoida > Diadematidae > Diadema > Diadema antillarum. Next base: position 236,012 of record NW_027271442.1, read on the forward strand.
GCATTACCTTATTGAATAGTTTATACACAGGAATTCTGCAAAAGAATGCACGCAAGTTGTTCCCGTGGAAGAGGTCTTACTACTTGAAGACTGGACTCCAATTTTCGAAATTTCAATATTACGCAAATTGTTAGGTAAAAGCGGCTTTTCAGTACGAAAGAATGGACGGGTGGTATGCGAGAGATTCACCGGACAGGGGGTAAAGCAATACATCAACCATCAGTATTCCCTATAATAATTTTTATTTCCTGTTTCATAGACATTGAATTTGAACCAAAAAAAACCTTCCCTTCTGTTGATCATAACCACAATGGAACGTGCAGACATGCAGCCTGTCTTATTTATGCATAATTTTATTCATCTTTTATAATTAATCTTAAAATCATTTGAACATGCATGCATCTCATGCTCCATGCTGAAACTTTAACTACCGTCTTGAGATAAGCCAGGAGTATTGATGTTGTTTGAATACACGTTAAAGACACGTTAAATGATTAGATTATCATTAGAGTGCTTTAGCTGCTGCTTCAAATGCTTTTTCGTCACGTCTGTAAGAATAATTCGTCTGGTTGGACATAGGGAAACAAAAGTAAAATAGACATTAAAAATAAGTTCATTCTTTTACCTCTTATTCACACCATCATAAGAATCAAGTCAGTACTTTATATTTCAAAATGTACTAATATGCAAAGAATGATAGACGCACACTTACGAACGCGATTACTAATGGTTGCATATTAGAATGGCTGCATGTGAAAGTTGATTCATGTATCTGTGTACACATCTGTCACACTCTGTCGTACCTCCCTGTGTATCTGGTACAATGTGCATGTAATGGAGGAAGTAGAGTGGGATTATTCACGTCAAGGAATCTTAGGATGACAAAAGTCAACAAAAACCGGTAATATGACGAGCAGTGAAAACAAGATCAGTGGGACATGAGATGGTACAATGATAAAGCATTATGTTGATAGACAGGGAGAAATAGTGTAGGATTTAAGAACCTACATGATCGGATACTCCAGTCACTTGAATAGCTCGTACATTTTCACAACTGATACAATTTCAACATAATTCCACGCAGATCGCTAAGATTTGCCCTAATATCAAAGTTGTTTGTCTATCACTCTTTCCCAATTCTTTTCCTTTCCTCTTTCGTAGTATTTTCATTAAAAAAACTATATCTTCATAAAAAATATGAACGTGGGACACGACTTATGAGTAGGTTTTGTTACATATGTTGTTAATCGCATCGTGAAGCAATCGCACGAATAACATTTACTGTAATTTGTTCAAGAGGCAATGTTAGGCTCTCTTTAATGTATAAGATCGAAAAACATCCGCGGTAACTTTTGTTGTGCTTGATAACTGTGAAGCCCCTATAATCTCGCAAATTATAATTTCAAAACTCCCAAAACGTGAATCCCAAAAACCATATCATTTATCTTTTCTCATAACATGTTTTTTTTTTTCAATCTGTCTACCATTCGATTTTTTTTTTATTATTATCAGATCATCACCACTAAGTGTCATCCAGTTACTAGCTACGAAACGTATTGTTGTTAAGCTATATCATACTTGAAACACAAACAAAGTAAGTGGGGGTTTTTCTCCGAAATCCAAAAGGCAGATACAAACCAGGCAATAAATTCAATTTATTAGGCTTGTTTCACACATATTTGTTAAAGCTTGATGAAAGTAATCGATGTATCTTATTTATCATCATTATGTGTGCATAGCTTAGTTCTAATACTTAACATGAGTATGATAGAGACACGGGTGTGAAATCCTGTAATCCTTCAGGAAAGTATAAGATGAAGAGCGCATCAAATGACAATACAACAGAAGGGTCAGATGCCGCTTGAATAAAAGGTAAAATAAAACAAGAGTGAAAAAAGAGATGACCCATCACTTCACGCGGAAGAATATTGTTCATTTCATATGTTAGTTGCCTCTTTCGCGTGCATATACATGAACCTATGACTCGGGAAAAACAAGGCAATTCCACCACATAACGTTCAACTGGGTTTAACAGCGACTTTGTGGTAAAAGAATTAGACAAGTTTGTACCTTGGCAGCGGCAAATCTTACAGCATCTAAACAGTCACAGAATTTGTCCTCATTTCGAAAGAGTGATACTCACTTTTTTTTAGGTGTTGGAATAATCTCTATCAAACTACTCTTTTTTCTATGAACAATAATGTTTTTATTCCAGATATACATTTCTCATTGTTAAGTCACGCGATTAAACTGGATGAACTATTGAATACGCTGAGATTTTTTTTTTTATTTCATTGCTTCTTTCCTTTCGTGCTCATTTTATATCATTATGTTGTTTTGTTGTTGTCCAGTTTAGAATACAGCATTTAAATACAGGTATGCTTAATAAACCTAATGTTCATTCTATCCAGAAGGTAGAGAAGAATTCTCATGTTATCGACAGATCGAATCACAATGATTGACCACCGAGCGCTGGTTCAAGTCGGGGTTCTTCTCGTCAACATTCAACTCATTGGTAAGTAGTACGATATTTTTTCTTTATCTTTGTAAAAGAATTTATACATCATTTAGCTGTTGCATTATCACAATTTGTTATCCTTGAATTGATATTCACTTCTGTAGACAACTCCAAAGTCTGAAGCAAAAAAAAAAAAAAAAATGAATTGCTGAAAGATAAAGATTTACTGTGAATGGACAATCAATAGATTATCAGATGAGGGTATCGAAATTGCAAAACCGATAAAAACTTATTTTTAACTTTATTGCTTTTATTGAGTGTGAAAAATCGATTTATTACATTCTTTCAACTCTATTGTTGATTTTAAGGCAATTTCTGTAATGTTATTTGAGGAGAAGGGTCATTCTTCTGACCTAATTTAGTTGTGGTTGTGAACAATATCTGTAGTTTCAATAATGGATGCATATTAACAAATGGGTATAGAAAAGATTTTCATCATGTATAATTTTATTCTGGATCTATCAAACGATCTTCCTGTATTATTTTTGTAGTTGGAATGACGTTGAACCTCGAGGTACCCTCGCCTCTACGGGCTGGCCGTGAAGTCACCGCGGTTTGCACAGGAAATGACGTATCAGGCTCGGCTGTACCGACTTGGCACTTGAATGGCGTTCAAATCACAAACGGCTTTACTACCACCAGCGAAGTCATTGAACCAAATATAGTACCACCATTGCGCTTTAGACAGAATGACAATTTTTTAAGCAATGGACATTAAGATCTGTCATTCTCAAGAATCTTAGACACTCAATGAAACAACTTGATGGCGCAGTTTATATCTACGGGATTCTCGGACCAGCGTAAATATCTAGACTTTTGCACCTCAGATATGACGCCAGTTTCTGCTCCTCGCTTCTGCGGCAGCGTATATCACATCTTGGCGTAATGTAATATAACACTTACATATACTTTATGAAACAGCTAAAAATGCTACACACACACACACACACACACACACACACACAATGATCACGTGGAGATATGGGAAAGTAATTGTCCCTCTTGTTCTGTATAATAATGGCGCCAAACAATCATTGCATAGAGATTAATGTGACGTTGTCTCTATAACAAAGTGTTTTAGTCAGCATAAATAAATCATGAATGGAACAAAGGAAAAAAAAAACAAATGTTTGAAGTTAGACTAGTTATATAACAGTTATATGATAACTGTCTTTTGCATGGCTTGGGCTGTAAGTTAAGGAGACAGAATTTTTCCTGTCGGTATATCTGATGATAACTGTGATGTCTGATTTTATTCTAGAGACAAATTGCAATTAAATTGTTATATTTTTCTCTCTTTCTTTTGGAATTTATTACTTAATTCTAGTGATACTGCATTATTCTCGTTTCAACAAAAAGTGAAATTTGCGAAAGGGAAATGACAATATTCAAGAGAAATATGAGGAACGCTTCAAAATTGAACCTGGCAACCCGGACGGAAGTTACCTTTCACCTAGTGAGACACCCTCCACTGATATCCACGCACTTGTTCCGAAGATAATGCTTTCATTTCAAATAACATGATTTTAAAAGAAGGACATATAGTTTATCTACCAACACACACGAGCTTTAGGCGAAGACTTTATGGATTATAGAAAAAAATTGAGCGTAACATTCGTCTTCCAGACATCAGAGCTGAGATGAGTGAAAGGAAGAAACTTGACAGACTGTCAACGGACACACTAATCTATATAGACATAGGGAGTACCTGAAAATTGGAGAAAAATGACCGAGAAACTCCTTCTACAAGGAAACATACTAGGAATGTATAAGAAATCAACCTGCACCCTGATAATAATGTTGTTGCTTGCAGATGATGAATTTTCAATGAAACTACATTAAAAAAAATTGACTAGCATTTCGTCTGTTTTCGGATAATGGATATCAAAGGAAATTTTGTCAGCTCCAAAACAATGCAAGGAAATTCAGCTGGCAGTATGAGGGTGGGCGTGGTTTGGCAAGCTCTAAGTATCCGATATCACAATCTGGTTAGTTTTGGCAGTTGCGCAATTCTTTCCTTTATGTCAAGTCACTTTTAGGGAGGCCTATTATTACTCCTTTTCTGATTATAATTAAACTATATTTAACGAAACCAGTGCATACACTTAGCGAGGAACTTTCTCTCGTGTGGAAAAAGAAATACTTTACAATACTATCCATTCTTATTTACAATTATTTCTCCCTTCCTTCTTCCTCTCTCTCTCTCTCTCTCTCTTTCTCCCTTTATCATCAACATCTCTGCAGCCAGAAGACGACTTCAGCCATCTTCAACAAATTCGTACAACTATGATAATTTTCCAACCCCTATACCCTCAAAAACACAAATATGGCAAGTCTTTTTGACCCTTGCAACAAAGATTTCAATCGCATTGCATCTAAAACTACTGCCCTACTTTGACAAAAGGAAGCAAGTGACAGTCATCTCATGAGAATGTTATACTTGCTTCCTTTTGCCAAAGTATTAAAGATTAATCTATAATACTTTGGCAAAAGGAAGCAAGTGACAATCATCTCATGAGAATGTTATACTTGCTTCCTTTTGCCAAAGTATTATAGATTAATATTTGTAACAAACTTAAAAAATGGAAAAAGGAAGCAAGTTACAATGATAACATAAGGATGTCACTTGCTGCCTTTTGCCAAAGTATTTTAGATTGTGTTTGAATACAAATGATTTGGCAAAGGGGAGCAAGTTACAATAATCTCATTAGGTTCGCTGAAAAAGTTCATCTGATTGGAAAATCAACTGGATGAGCGTTCGTTTTATCACAATCAATGGAAATTACCTCATTAGGTTGTAACTAGCTTTCTTTTGCCATTTTTCCATGTAATTTTGTACACTTGCTTCCTTTTGCCATCCGAATATCTCAGAAATGGGCCAAAATTCCAACTTTTGGATTTTTCAGACAAATAGAGCATGCCTCAAATATGCCAAATGAATAAATTGAAATTGAAATTGAAATTGAAATTTGAAATTGAAATTTGAAGTTTTATTAGCAACAACAATTGAGCATGTACATTTTCAATCATAACATTATTGTATAATTACATACATATGTGAAAAAAATACTTATCTATTACTCCTTTACAATACATAATTAAAGGATGACATTTGAGATTTATATTTAGATATGATACGTGTAGCATAATTCTACAAAGTTGTTGTTAACAAGGGAACCAAAAGTTAGCACAAGTGCTAGTCGAGATTGGTCACCTTGATCTTCATACTAAAAAGCTAAACACAAAAGAAAAAATTATTGCATGGTTAGTTGAAATGGCTGTTAATATTTATACAATGTACATCATTCATTTTCTAACATAGAAAGCTAATCATACTTGTTACAGTATAATATCTATCAGAGTAGGAAATCTACAAGGCATTTACGAAATGTAGATCTTTTGCTTTGTTCACGCATTTCTCGTGGCAATGTGTTCCAAAGTTTTGGTCCTAAGTAAGAAATCGAAAATTGTCCCTGTGTGGTTCTAAATTTTGGTAAGTACAACATTCTTTTTTCATTTGTTCTTGTCCTGTAAGTATGATGCACAATTTGGCAATATTCATACAGTGGTGCGGAAAAGTTCCATTGCAGAGATCGTACATAAATGTTAAAACTGAAAACTTATGTAACCTAACAACATCTAGAAGTTTGAATCGTTGGAACAATGGCTCTGAATGCGTTCGTAAAGTCGAAAATGTTATAGCTCTCAGAGCCATTTTTTGAGAAATATGTATACAATTTAGGTGAGATTTATAAGTACTGCCCCATACCTCAATACCATATAATATGTGTGGTTGTATAAAAGATTTATACAAAAGCACAAGAATGCGCTGCGGAACATACTGTCTTAATTTATACAATACACCTACTTTTCTTCGAACACATTTATTTACCAATTGAATGTGAGGTTTCCAAGTAAGATGACAGTCAATATCCATAAAATGTCGCTTGCTTCCTTTTGCCAGAGTAGGGCAGACTAGAAGTGCATATCTGGCATAGCTCTGAAATCCTTGAAACATACCGTACTACTTTTTTTCGTAGAAACCTTACACAATGGTATACAAAATAAAATGCGTGTTATGTAAAGCAGCAAACAAGAACCTTTGAGAAATATAAAAGAGAAAGCCACTGATAAGTTGGCGTCCATGAACCACTTTTTTCCCTACTCCAAGATACAGAGCATAGTGAGTGATTATTGTTACTGATACTGTCAATCAACCATGAACCACTATTTTTCCTAAACCAAGATACAGCGCGTAGAGAATAATAATCCTAACCGACACTGCCAATCAAATTTCCGTTCACGCCCACAATGAAAATGAATGTATCCGTATTCTTGTAAGAACCCAATGCGAACGTTGATCGGATGTGAACTTTGACCGACATTCAAGAGAGCGATACTAAACGGTCGGATTTTTGAATTTTCAGAAACGCTGTCTACGTTGGCTTATACGGCAACCTGGCCGTAAAGAATCACTCATCAGAACCATACAGCATACGTTGTCATTCCCGTATTCATAATCATGAAAAATTTGCTTCTTTTAAGGCATGGTGGTAAATAATTCCAAGTCAGACATTTGACAGGTTATGAGGCTTCAATAACGGACCCTCTACACTGTGATTAGACTGACCGCAAAAAATATTCAAAGAAATAGAGAAATGTAAACAAGCAGTGTTGAGAATGCCTTGAGTGTAGACTAGTCTAGGACGCTGTACCTTAAACTTGGAAGACTGACCAGATGTTGAATAAAATGGCCTTCATTGGTGTTGGGAGACATTCGGTTTCTGCCCATTGCTCATAAAGGTTACAATTAACATTATTGTACCAGCCGAAACTTGTGTTCTTGAGGTTACAAAAAGTGATCACTGCAGAGTCTGAAGATCTGGAAATAAAAGGAAAAAGAGCAATCGATGGGATGCTTCTTGTGTAACACATAGGCAATCAATTGCAAGCTTAATGAATGCTATATGCAGTCGAAATAAGCACAATGAAAATGATATTTGTCACACTACGTCAAACTGGAAAAGCATTGCCGGCTGAAAACGGAAGTGAACTTTCACCTACAATAACGAGTAGTCACAGAAATAGGCATTTAATACCCCTTAGAGGTAGAATTTTCCTCATCTATAGAAGGTGTCTGGTATCTGGATATTTGTTCATCTTACCTGAAGTGATATAAGTCCATTAGGTGTGCAGTTTTGGGTTTAAGAGTAATTTTGTCATTGTCCTCCATAGAACGAGGTGGTAGAGTGATGTGTGATGTGATATAACGTCCCTACTACATACAATGTAGAATGACCGAATTATAATCACTTTTGCTGAATTATACAGACTTGTATCTTCCCTGTGTAAAAATGACACTGAATATATAATTGACGAATCCTGATGGTGGAAACAAATGGAAGTTCATAAGAGAAATGATGCAATTAAGCCGTCTTTTTATGTTTATTTTCTGCCATTTCCATCCGCAGGAAGTGTTTCATGTTTGATCCCTTGTCTCACGCAAGTCACGCAAGTTTCCCAATATGAAGTGATTAACAATAGCAATTATGATAATTTTCTCCAGGAAATGCATTATGACAGATTTGCTGACCAGTATCTGATTTTCTCGGCAGGTTTTAAATCCTGAGAGACGGAAGTGACATTCCATTTCTCCTTCGAGTTCATGTTAATAACATGACGCTATTAACAATTATTGCAACTGTTGCATTAAATGACTGGTGAGGAAAAATCCTGATTTTTTCCCCCTTCATTTTCACTCTTTGAGATATCGTCATTTGAGCTCGATAAGAAGATGATTTATTGTGGTATGGATGACCAGCAACACTGACTGACAAAGGGAGAGGGAGTCTAAAAATACAGCGGCCAAGCTAAATTATAACTGTGGTGGCGGTGGTACAACTACGTGCCCCGGCTACGCGGGTGAGTACATACATGCGGCTTGATATCTTGACAACGTTCCAAAACACACTCCCAACATACACGGCAAAGAGAAACAGACATTGGTTATCCTTTTTCATCCCCCTTTCTTGTTATTAGATAAAATCTGCCAAACAAGTTTTGCATCGACTGTTTAATGAAATAAATAAATCATACAAAAACATCCACTTGCACATGATTCACTTTGCTGTATATCCTCAATTAAAGTTAAGTAAATCTAAAGCTGAGAGATATATGGGAGGATAATACATCACATTGAACTCAATGTATGTGTTAATTCATCTTTTGGTTTTGGTTGTTTGCATGAGATTCTGTGTGTTGTGTGAATATGACTAGTGTGCGATATGTATTTCCCATTTTGTTCTTCCAGTGAGGCTGGTTGGTGGATCAAACGAAAGGGAGGGCCGAGTTGAAATAAGGTGTAACGGGCGTTGGGGCACGGTGTGTGACGATTGTTGGGATATCAACGACGCGCACGCGGTGTGCAGAGATCTCGGCTACTCATCCGCCTCTAATGATTACTCGAGCGCCCACTTTGGGGCGGGATCTGGACCAATCTGGCTTGACAACGTTGCCTGTACTGGAACAGAAAACTCTCTGTTACAGTGCCGACGTTGTTATTGGGAAGCCCACGACTGTGGACACAGTGAAGACGCCGGAGTGAGGTGTGAGGGAACCAGTAAGTTGGATTCATTAATTCACGAATATCTACTATAATGATTACCTAATATGCATCGTTTGTTGTAGGCTCTATGATTTCATGGCTAGTGTTAACGTAGACACACGTATTTGACGTTTTCCCTTTTTGCCTTATTTTCGTGATTTTTTACAGCAAGCTAGGAGAAGGAAGGGAGACTGCCCCGTTTTGTCACTCTGATATCATGTAATGTTTTGACATTATTTCGTAAATACATACGTGATAACACCTATTAATGAAGCAAAGAGGTCAACATAGTCATACAAAAACTTCAAGGTATCTATCATGTGGTAAAGCTATGAAGCTATTAATCCGTACACGATATTATATAAACGTGTGTATATAGCGTTAGATGTAACGTGACTGAAGAAAAGCGATCATCATCTTTTAATCGTCATGAGTCATGGAGGGTTGGAGAGGTTCTGAGTGTGTGTTTTCAAGATATCTTTCGGACAATGACAATTAAACAATCACACATTTATTTCGGGCCTTCAGACACTGTCAGCTTGTTCTCGAGTGTATTTTTTTAATGATAGCTGTTTCTAGCTGAGTGGGTATTTTTAAAGAACGTGTAGGTTTCTGGTTCCAGTCCCTGCAATGGCAGCTATACACTCAGAGTTCTGCTCTACTGAGGCAAAGCCCGTTTTCCTCACTGCCTTCTCCTTCAGAGGGAACTTAACATTGTCACTTCGGGGATTGATTATTTGTGAACGTTTTGTTGCTTTTTCACCTACAAAAAAAACAAAAAACAACTATTTGATTTGATTGGATTTGATGTAGTGAATATATATATATATATATATATATATATATATATATATATATATCATATGAATTTATATATACATTAAATGTAATGAAATTAAATGTAGTGAAATGTGTATCCCATAGTATCTTAATTAGATAGTCTTCAGTCTATATTTTCTTCAAAACTCTTCAAAACGCTTATGTCCCTCCTATCATTATCCCCTACATTTTGCACCTGTTACACAATAAGATAATAATGATAATAACAATAATAATCTACAGCTTCCCTGCATCATTCAGAACCTTCCGTTGTCTAAGACTCTATTTAAAAAAAAACCACACACACACACAGCAGAGAGACATTAAAAAAGCATCAAACAAAAGGAAATTTCAGGTCTCAGGATGAATGAAAAAGAAGTGATATGAAATGTTCACCGTGCTATTTGGAACTTTCACTTATCATCAACAAAGTACTGGGTTCATGCAATAAGACGTAGTGCCGCGAGGCGACGGTATAGCCTAATTAGTGAGCGGTTTGCAGATGTTTCTGCTTTTCAAAAAGTTCTGGTACACATGCACGTATTGACCCGGCTTTGGAAGTGGGCTTGAACTTAAGTGTCGTGACTCAGACTCTGCCTTGAACAAGGCTACCTTATGTTACCTTCATATATTTCTTTATTTTTCACATCAATGTGTGGCCATGATCAAGTTGCAACCAAATTAAATTATTGAAACAACAAATCATCAATGACATCTTGGTTCCTTTCTCTGGTTTAAGGAACCGCCAGAGTAGATACGTACAACGTTCGTAGCGAGCTGACATTAACTCCGACGGTAGCAGACCATGGGGGCGTCCTTCAGTGCCACCTTCTCAGCAGTGAACAGTCCAGAACGTTACAAGTCCAACGTAAGAAGCATAGCATAATTATGTATATCCAATAATATCCTTGTGTATGTATGCTTCCCTTTTTAGCAAGTTGTCTTTTTTATGCTTGCATGTGGAAAGAATTTACCCAATCAAAGCCGTGTGCTTGTTTGCAGTTAAATACAATAACGAAATAAAGAACTCCAATATGCTTATCACTGGAACAACTCTGAATATCTCTCCTATTGGAATGGTAATACAAAAATGGAGGGGGGGGGGGGGAGACCGGCTGTCATTTCTTGCCTTCACTTTTCGCCTTCACTGGCTGCTCATGAATTGTGTGTGTAGCTTTTCTGCGCATTTTAGAAATTACCTTTCATCTTTTTTTTTCTCAGATGAATAGGCACTTCAATCGCTATCAATGCAACACATTGCATATGCTATCTCAATGTATCAAGTTATGGAATGCATCTTCAAACAAAGAAATAACGTGCATTGACCTGGTGACCTGGTGCTGTTGTTTTGTTTGTACTGTTTGTCCGTCTGTCTCTCAGTGGACTCTCAAATCTTCTATGCCACTGTTTTCAATCAATATATGCATCAAATCTTATTTAAGAGGGGCCCATTGCACACTCCTACAGGCTCTGTCTTTTTATTGGGTCCCTCCAGTTTTTTTTTTTTTTCACACGGAATACATAAAACTATTTCCTATTCTTTGCTCTAGCAACGATTGCATTATATCCTTACTGTAAGTTTATGATTTTTTTTTTTGAATAAATGTACATTTATCTCTTTTTTTGGGCCACTGAAGAAAGCACCAGTGATATATATGTTTGTATATTATTTTATTGTGAAAAAAAGGAAATAATCAAAATTGAACTCAAATGACCTGAACTGACCGAAAAAGGCCAATAAATAAACAAAGCATCCATTGATTTAAAACACTGACTCACTTTTCGGTTATCATTGCAAATACAAGGCTGTAATAAACACTCTGTTGATGTCAGGTGGATGTGCTGGCAAGCACTATTTACGAGGATTACATGAATAACCATTACATTTGTATTCTTATCTCAGTGAATTTAAACACCAGCAGACTAATGTTATGAAAAGAATACCTTTTTTTCTGCTCATGCGCACACGGGAACTACGAAATGATCTATCTATCGGGTGTGTTAATTGAATTTTAAATGATACGTATGTGCCTCAAGATTGTAGACATCTCATAAGAACTCCAGATATGTCATTGCAATTATGCAAAAATACCAAAAACCGAAAAAAACACATACATTTCGCATTCCAAATTCCTCGAAACTCCTCGAAAATCCCCAAAATTTAAACACACGGTAGGTATCAAACATCAAACTGTTCACCCTATCACAATATCTGCGACTTTGATGGGTAACATTCGTGAAGTTACAGTTTGTTGTTCAAAAGGTTTGTTGATCTGGGTGTTCGCTTATCCTCAAAATGAAATAAGGTCCGTTACTCCGAAGATTCGTTAACCGAAAAAAGAATCAAGTAAGGATTATTATTGAGAAAATTTTGTTTTTTGGTTGTTGTTTTTGTTAATCCGAAAAGGGAATTAGGTGCCTAATATCAATGGTTCGAAGAAGGCTTTTTGTTTGTTTTTCTTTGTTTCTTTTGTTTTGTTCTTCGGATTTACGAACCGCCAAGATTTTTTTTTTTCAATTCAATTCAAACTTTATTTAAATTTTCGAAAAGAACATAAACATTTCACTTTCTTTGGTAACAGAGAATAAGGTTACATATAATCAAAACAAAGTAAATTGAGAAAACCTAATTGTGGAACCTTGGGGTAACAAAATTAATATGCTGTAATGAAGATTGACTGAAGTGATATAGACGATAAGATAAAGACGCTTATTTAATTTTCGGACTTCGTGAACCTTCGGAATAACACCATAAATGTTTGGAAAAACGAACTCTATTTCATTGTCTTTTTGTCGAATTTCTAGGCATACCGAATTAGTGTGCCTAGGAATATCAAAACTCTGGAATTGCGAAGATATCCCACTATAACATATATATTATAATATATCCTATATCTTCCGCATAATTTCTCAGATAATTATTTGGAAAATTAGTAATACGATTTATATTTTGTTAATGAAATTAATTCACACATCGATTTTCCTTCTTTGAATCATGTACTTGTAATCTGCTTACTGATATTCCATGTGATATTACTGAAAATAATCTTGATCATATGTATGAAATTGTGTTGGAAGAAAAATAAGTCAAACAAAAAATATATACATTTAATATGTATAATGATATATATATATATATATATATATATATATATATATATATAGTAGATATAAACATGTACAACAACGGATATGCTCTGCTTAGAATGTTCCTGATCAACGAAAGTAATAATAATTACCGAAAATACAAAATCCCAGAAGGATTAAAGTTGCATTAAATTTTAAGGGACTATGCAGTGCATAAAGCAAATGCATGCTGACTTGTATTGATACATAGTATCCTAATCAAATGGCCAATAGAATATAGAAATACGATGTATGTGTCATATCATAATATACAGTGCAAACCTGATTTAAAAAAAAAAAAATATATATATATATATGTTGGAATGCACCCACTCATAGACGAGCATGACGTGGATGTTTCCCTGCAACGTCATTTGCTAATTATTGTAGTAACATATAAACAAGTGAAAGAGATGTCACTGGCAGAATTTTGGTCTGGAAATATATATGTATATATATATATATATATATATATATATATATATATATATATAATTTGTTTTTGTTTTTTGTTGTTGTTGGTTTATTTTTTTTTTTGGGGGGGGGGGCGTATCCAAGTAATCTGAAGAAACGTCACAAGTCGCCATGCATTTGAATAGCACGCATAGTCTCTTCAAGGTCGTTTTATGTGCACTACCGTTTTTGGTTCTGTAGCTTCCTCTCTCTATACAGCTCACACACACACACACATACACATCCAAATACACAATTGGTATCTAAAACTCCATAAAATTATTATGAAATGGTTGTTACATTAATGTAAAAGTTGGTACACTCATTGAGTTCACAGTCCCGAGAGACAGTGTTAGGTTTGTAATACAAGGTCACGCAAATGTTAAGGCAACATACCCTGAACTGGACTTTAATCTTGGTTTATTTGGATATCAATCTGCTTTTAACCCTGGTAACGTGACAGACGCTCCAGCAGACAATATCATCTCGATCGAGATCGTTGATGACGAGGACGGACAAGAAACGAATGGCCTCAGGATCTCGTGTCTCGTCAACCCCAGTGACCAACCATATCCACCAATCGGGACCTACGAAATTGCTATCGATGACGTCATCCGGTCATCTTCAAGCTCCCCAACCGTGACTCTTGACCCTCCCCCTAGTGGATGCGTAGAAATCTCCTGCACCGGTATCAACGAGATCGGCAGGACGACCACAGCACCCCGGACTCATTGTGTGAGGAGATGTGGTAAGTTAATGTACAATTATAGATCTTGTGATGCACCAAGTCTTTTCACATCCAGAATGAAAGGATATCAAAAAAAAATCCGCAAAATTTCGTCTTAAGAGAGAGAGAGAGAAAAAAAAATGTTTTCAAACAGGTCAGTCGTTAAACGTGCAATAGGGCCTAGATGAGTTTTTATAACTTTACGTTATGAACTTTCTCCTCGCCAATTTCAATTTGTCGCAAAGTGTGTTTTAATTTTGAGAGATCTATGTAGATTGACAAGTGTTGGCCATAGTTATGATTTCCTGATATTTCCATTTTTATCTTCTTTTCTTTTTTTTTCTTTTTTTTTGGATGTTGATTTGTTGATGAATTACAGGTAATGGGTGGCATTCCTCAATATTTAAAAAAAAAATGTCTGAATATAACTTGATATAATCCGTATTCTCGTTGTGTTTCATGAGAACATCAATGACCACCATGGTAGGGTGTCATGGTTTAATAGATCTAGAGCAAATTGGATCGAAAATTGGATGGAAAAAAATCAACGACAAACACTTACTACGAAAATTCACAATGATGGTGGTTAAATTGTCTCATCAACTGAAGGTATTCTAAATGCTGTTAAAGATTGTTGTAAATTAATATACACTTCGTGTGACCCCCATAAGCAGAGTTTGACAAGTTGTTACCAAATGATACTCATGGCGTTCAATTGTCTCAGAATGCAAACCAACGAAAAGCAATCATTCATGTTATTCCGAAGAAAAATCAAGATCGATTATAATTGACGAGTTGGTGATCGATCCCTACTCAGAAAACTAATTACAAGCTTTCGGCAAAATGCTTTTAACAATGTTTAGGCGGAGATAATTAGTTCTGATCAGACCGGTTTCATATGAAGGGGCATTTCATTGGTTAAAACATGAAATATTACTGACTATGCGGCCACGGTTTTCAATGAAGGAAGATGAGTGATGTGATAATACATCTTCCCGGATAAAAAGGATGTATTATCACTCACTCCTCTTCCTTCAGTCATCTTTTTTTTCCTTTTTTTTTATGCCGGGGACTTTGTGCGGTGTGTACTATAGTATTATGCTACGGCGCATTCTGTGCCAATCGGAACTCTAAAAGCACAGAAAAGGTTGAAAATGAAACGGCGTTATTGGAGACAAATATAATTATCTAAGCTGAGTTCAGCTGGATTGGATCTTTTCATTCCAGGACACACGAAGCTTTGTTTTGTTTCTGCTTCTGTTTTCTGTCACGATCGTCACGTGGATCTTGATGTCCTACTGGAAGTATACTTATGGGATGTTTGTGTGAGTGTGTGTGTCTGTCTGTTTTCTCGCGTTTGCGTATGCCTAACACAGTACAGCAGTCGTCAGGGACGACCTCTATTGTTATGGTCAGATATGCATTAACAGGCCTACATAAACTGGCATTTCTTTGTGAATAGCATGGATACGGCTTCTGTTTTGTCTTTCTTCCTTCTTTTTTTTCTTTGACGTAATTTTGTATCCATTCATCCATTCTTTGATTGTCTAATGCTTCAAGAAATGCTCAAGAATTCGTTCATTGGAATTTTTTTTTCTTATACTGTCTTATGCTGCTTAATCAAATATCCCTCTTATTGCAAATGTTTAAAGCAAGATTTCTGCAATGACGACACTAATATCACCACACCTAACACTGCAACTGCCTTCGTTACCTTTCAGAGACAACCAGCGGCAACCCTCCACCAGCGAACATTTTGTCTATTGAGACTCTGGATTTCCAAGCTAGAGATCGTACGATGAATCTGCTAATCATTTGCCGCACAGACAGACACAACCAGCCGTTCCCGTACCTGAATTCATATGCAATTGGAATTGATGGGACCATCCTGTCCAACACGAGCTCATCTTCGGCCATCCTCAGGCCACGCCCAAACAGGTGTTTAAACGTCTCGTGTTCCGCATCGAACGGTGTCGGTATCACCTCCACGTGGGAAAGGCACTGCCCGAGGGGTGAGCAGTGGGGAAATTTACAGAATCGACGTTTTCTTCACATTTTGTCCCATTTCTTTTGTAACAATATGATTTCCTCCCGTCTTTACGGAAGCTTTTAAGCGCCATTCTCTTTGACAACATGACGAGATACTTCATTTTGTCAAGTCGACTTATTATTTCATATCATGTCGACATATCAAGATATGTTATTTACCATGTCGACTTATCAACTTAGATATCAAAGTCGCCATGGTGACATAGATTATCTCGCCAGGTCGACTTCCTAAAATGTGTATATCGGCTTGGCGACATAAATACGTGAGAAAAAAAAAATCCGGATAAGTCGAAATATGATCTTTTATTGTTACAAGTGTTATCATTTTTATGAGCATGATTAAATAAAGTACTAGTAATGTAAATTGCATACCTACCATTACAGGTCTATGGTCCATCGGGTAATCAAACTTGGGTTTGCCTGAACCGCTATGACGTCTCCTTGGCCGAGCGGTTTAAGGCGTTGGCGTTTCATGCCAAAGACCCCGGTTCGATTCCCGGCGGAGACCATTTTTTTCAACTCTTGCACTTTTTCCGAAAAGGAGGAACAGTGTGAGGAATAATAATGTTAAAGCTAGCTCCTTCCTTCCATATATATATATATATATATATATATATATATACATGCAAAAAAAGTAATACTCTCTAATCATAAGTCTATTGCTGGTTAATTTTTGTCACATATTCGTCGGCTTTTAACGCTTGTCAACTGACAGATGCTCCGGCGGACGATATCATCGTGATCCAGATCGCTGACCATGAGAACGGGCAGGAGATTGATGGCATCAAGATCACGTGTTTCGTCAACCCACGTGACCAGCCATTTCCACCGATTGAGACATACGAGATTGCAGTTGATGACGTCATCGAGTCAGCTTCAAGCTCCCCTTCCTTGATCCTTGCGTCCATTCCGAGTGAATGCGTTGAAATCTCCTGCACCGGCATCAACGACGTCGGTAGGACAATCACTGCAGAGACATACTGTCCACGGAACGATGGTAAGTCAGTATGTGAAATCTTAGGGTGAGAATCTGTTCTGTTTCACCTCATTTTCATCCACTTTCCACCGTGATACCATTGAGGTGGAAGAGGTCTCTTCCCACCTCCATTGTGATTCTACCTGTTGTGGTGCATGATATGTGTATGAAAACCATAGCTGTTGAGTTGACATTTTACATTATTTTTAACCTTCAATGAAGTGGGGTTTTTTTTTGTTTTTTTTTTGTACGCTACGCAAAGCCATATGTTAATCTAACTATTTAATTAAGACAGTTGCCGAGAGTTTTTAATTATGTCATCGTCACATGTAAAATAAGGATTATGTCATACCCTCCAAAAGACGTCTAACGTCCAAACGTCTGTTTTGTTTCTAACACGTTATATGGGGTGCTAGGTGAAGCTCATAAGGTATCTATCTCTGTTCATTTGTATCATTTTTTTTTCAAAAATCTTCACAATGTTAACGTTCGTCTCGCTGGTTCGACACAATTCTTTGTGTGTGTGTGTGTGTGTTTGTGTGTGTGTGTGTGTGTGTGTGTGTTTGTGTGTGTTTTGATCAATTTATATTATATATATTTGTTATAGATCGAATATTGGAACTTTTATATAGGTTATAAAGATTTTTCGCAAATTGAAGTCTGTGGTTTTAGGTGGTTCATTAACCTACTGTGTCCACGAAAACTATAAAACACACACACACACACACACACACACACACACACACACACACACACAAGACGGAATAACCATGGTAATGATGTTAACAATATTCAGTTTTTATAGTATGCACTATCAATATCTTTACAAGTCTTGAAGAAATCCGATGGCTCCGAGATACGTGAAGTACCGTACACGGTCACCACATGTCACACCCTTCGAAACTTTGATGACGGGTATCATCCCCACAATGAGTTTTATAACTTTTATGATTGTCACTGTTGTGCTCTTAATGAAAAAATTAATAACAGTATCAGTATACTTCTAATATATGTTACTCCGTTAACGATCTCTGGAACATCATTCTCCCTATCATTGTTACGGATGTCTTTATCTACCCGTAGAAACCGGCGGAGAGCCTCCAGCAGCTGATATCTTGTCGATCAAGACTTCGGAGTTTCTGGACAAAGACCGTCAGATGAATCTGCTAATCCTGTGCAGAGCGAACCTGAGCGACCAGTCGTACCCGTACCTCCATTTGTATTCAATTGGAGTTGATGGGACCATCCTGTCCAACGCGAGCTGGACCTCGGCCGTCCTGAGACCACGCCCAAACAGGTGTATTAATGTCACGTGTTCCGCAACTAATGGCATCGGAATTACTTCCGCTTTGGCGAGGCACTGTCCAAGGGGTGAGCAATAGGAAATTCAGAAATGTATCTCTCTCTCCACCTCCCCCCCCCCCCCCCCCCCCCCCCCCCATCGTCTGCTTGTCATACAAATATGCTCCAACTTGTTGAATCCTGTCGGGACATAGTCTCGTATTTTGGAACACTGTTTGCAATGATTTGTAGTAATTTAGAACTTTGGTTGAGTAGGGGAATCCGATTTCTACCGACTTCTATTGTGCCACTTACAATGAAATTCATGCAAAGAATCGTTGTTTTACTTAAAACATATTAAAATATACATATATAATTATCATAATGCCCTACTTTGGCAAAAGAAAGAAGGTGACATTTTCATGGATATTGACTTTTTTTGATTTGGCATATTTGAGGCATGCTCTATTTAACTGAAAATCCAACAGTTAAAATTTTTGCCCATTTCTGAGATATTCGGGAAGGCAAAAGGAAGCAAGTGCACACAATTGCATGTAAAAAAATGGGAAAAAGAAGCAAGTTACAACCTCATGATATGACTGTCACTTGCTTCCCTTTGCCAAATCATTTATATTTACACACAATCTAAAATACCTTGGCAAAAGGGAGCAAGTAACATCCTTATGATATGATTGTCACTTGCTTCCTTTTGCCATTTTTTTTATGTTTGTTAAAAATATATAATACTATGGCAAAATGAAGCAAGTATAACATTCTCATGATTTGATTGTCACTTGCTTCCTTTTCCTTGATTTTTCATGTTTGCTAAAAATCTGAAATACTTTGGCAAAAAGAAACAAGTTACATAATAATCAGTTTCTATGGGAATATCAAAATTTTTCGAATTGTCATAAATGCATCACCATATGACTTGCACGAATACTGACATTTTTTCTCATCACAGATTTCCATATTGAAAGGCCTACCCAAAACATATTTTCTTCATTTGTAGCACTTGTACTCGATGTCACTTGCTTCCTTTTGCCAAAGTAGGGCGGTGTAGGCCTACATTATATTTTACAACCGGACAACTTAGATTTACATTACGTTTGCTTTTGTTTTGGACCGCTAAATATATTTCACGAGCCCCCATATTATAGATTTAAGGATTTTATTGGCCCGAACAGACCACCAGAGGCAAAAAGTTAAGGCTGAGATTCGAAGAATTATAAACAATCAAATATAAATTTGATGAACAAACAATCTATTGCGTACTTTTAAAACTTGTATTGTGAACTTTTTTTTTGATAAAATCAAATGCATCTTCGACCACATCTTTCTCTATTCCTCAGACCCACCTGCACTTGATATCATCTCTATCAAGGTAGAAGAAGACGAGAATAACTGGGGAACGACTCTCAATATCTCGTGTCACGTGGATCCGATCAATCAACCGTTTCCACCGATCGGTGTGTTCGAAATCATCGCTGATGGAGACATTTTGTCAAGATCCAACGCCTCTTCAACGATCATGGAAGATCAACCCAATCGATGTATCGATATATCTTGCACTGGTATCAATCAATACGGGGAGACGGTTTCTATGCGGAATTATTGTCCACTGAGAACAGGTAGGTTTCTTATGGGTTCTGATTATAAAGATGGTGATACTGCCACGGAGAACAGGTATAGGTTTGTTATGGGTGTTGGTTATATAGAAAATGGTAACAGCATATCTTGAATGTCTGAAAGTCTGTGTATTAATGTATGTATATGCTTTATATGTTTTGTGCTCTGTATAGTCCGTTTTTTGTGGAGATTATAGGAAAAGGAAAGAGCGAAAATTGAATGAAATGTTTGAATCGATATCTGCTTTAAAGTTAGATTCAAATTACATGATTGATGTTATGTTTTGACACAATTTGTCGAAAAGAGGCTTGTTGTGATTAATGTTGCTTTGCTTTGGGATGAAGACAAATCAATTATGTTGTTCTTTGCTCTCATAGGTCACGCACCCCCCGCAAGTAATATCCTCTCCATCGAGACCCAGGAGATCGAAGGAAGCCAGGTCATTCTCGTTATCACGTGTCACGTCAGGCTTCAAGACCAGCCGTTCCCACACCTCCACACTTACACAATCGGAGTCGACAACACCACGCTTTCCTCGTCCAGCTGCGCCTCGGCTCTCTTCAGACCACGCCCTGGCAACAGGTGCATCAATGTCACGTGCTCTGGTACTAACGGGATTGGCTGGACCTTCACCAGTGTTGAACACTGTCCAACTTTTGACTTGGAGAAAGGTATTAAAGTCAGTGCGAGGTACTCTGATGATGACTCAATGTTCAAGTTGACGTTCAAAGATTGAATTTATTTTCGTTACCATCAAATAAACACAGAAAACTATATACAATGCATAAGCAGAATATATCGGTAATTATTAAAAAACTTAAATTACAAAATACTAGTAATAATGAGTAACAAAATTAAGAAAATTTAATTATTTTTTTTAATTCACATAATATGATCAGCCATAAGCGAAGAGATAAATATATTTTTACATCGAACAAGGAGTCACCGTGTATTCATAACTCTAAATCTATTAAACCAATTTGCCTAGATTTTGTAAGACATGTTCTAATAGCAAAAGTCACTCGAAACCAGGAATCTCTGTGTTTGTTTATCAGTTAAAATCTTACTTCTAAGAAACACTCAAAGACGGTGTCAAACATTATTACATCCTGTAGATGATACGACCAGTTGTTGACGAGAAATCTGGGGTCTTACTGTCTGGACTCAGAGTGAAATTTCACCATAACGTCTTTGTGATTCTTTTTCTGTTATGTCGAAATAAGTTTTTACTCCCTTAATATCTGGTCATGTCTTACAGGTCCAATTGCTGGTCTTCGTCGAGGAGTTCTTCAGCAGCCGTCGACCACGTACGCCCTGCTCGTCGCCGTGTTCTTCCTGTCGTTGTTGACCTGTGCGACAGTGATCGTGAAGAGGAGAGAGATAAGTCTCTCTTGAAAATTAAACGCCTTGTAATACATTCCAGTCGTCTTTTCCTGACTTGACTGAGTCCACTGAGAAAAGCTGAACTTTCATTTTCAATCTGCGTTTCTTATATTTAATTTATTTTCCTCTTTTTATAATGAGATACTTTTTAGGTTTCCCTCATGTTTTTTTTTAATAAATTGAACACTACATTTGCCTGTTATTCTAATCCTGCTCTTTACAAAACCACGGATTTACATAACAGTGTAAGACAGGAAGTTTCGATTACTGTATTGCCAATGTAGGTTTCGTGCGATTAGCTTGTTTTCATAGATATATGCAATTGTGACTTACTGTGAAAGTTTTAGGTTTAAATCGATAAATTTTCTGTCATAGCTAGCATATATCTATGTGTATGTATTTCTATCAACTTATCAATTTATCGACCTTATTGGAACTTGGATGTCGATTCGTTTTCAGAACTGGCTGCGACGTTTTGCTGCTACTTCCCTCCCAAATTCTCCTACATCGAGTGAGAAGCAGCATAAAAAAACCCGACAGACCCTTATCTATTTTAATGGAAAGGGGGGTGGGGCAAAAAGTCACACCATCTGTGACACTGCACCACAAAACCAACAAAAAAATAGCCAGACATTAATTCTTAGTTGAGGGTGGATTCTGAAAGAGCAGGCTTTAGCTTTAATGTATAACTCAATTCAAATGGACTTTCCTAACCTATCTAATTATTGGCAAGAAAGCACACTTTTTGGAAAAGTGTGAATCAAGAAAAGAGGCTCTGAAGTACAGGGTGTATTCAAGCGCCTAATCTTTACCAAACCTTGCTAGGTGTGTGATGTATGGGATAAAAAAACATAATGTAAATCACCGTAGCACCAACGCTGAGGGATTGAGCATGCTCTTCTAACACATTCTGTCCATAATTAACGCCAACTTTCAAAGCAGTAGCATTATCTTTTCAAAATTTTATCAGAGTTGAAAGTGGAGAATGTGCGAAAGATTTTTCAAGAAATGAAAAGGGGCCTGTAAGATGTACCTGATCTCACAGCTCTATCAAATAAGGGTCATAGAAAACTGTCGAAAACCAACTTTTCCATTGATTTTATGATTCTAACCTCACAAATAAATTAGAAGAAGAATAGTTCTTTCAGAAAATATGGAAAACTGAAAAAGCCTTGGTCGACCTGTTTCACCTTTTTTATGAGTCCCCACGTAAAATCAAGAGTGCAATTTTTTGTTGGTTTTGTATGTTCTGCAAAAGGGACCAAGGAACAAAAACCAAAAGAAAAAAAAAAACTCCAGGCCCAATATTCCACGAAAAAGTGGGGGGGGGGGCAAAACGTCACACAATTTATGTTCTGCAAAAAAAAAAAGTGTGGAGGGAGCCCCCCCCCCCCCCCCATTTCACCAGCCCTGTCTTAATATTATATATAGTATATTCACAGCAATGTTGATAAGAGAACAAGTTATAGTTAGTTTAGTAGTAAGATTTTATTTTTGGCTAATCACTACATGATTTCAGTCTTGTTTCGCTACCGATTAACCAAATCCTGTAACATTGATGTAGCCTATCCATATTGGACAAAGTATGTTACCCAGTAAAGAGTAGTAGCGATAAAGATTGAGACTGATGCCTTTTATCTCTCGTTTGGTTTCACTAATGTGTTTTTATATAGTCAGGAATGCCTCATACTAAGTCGTTTGTGTGTTTGTGTGAGTGTGTGTGTGTGTGTGTGTGTGTGTGTGTGTATTTACAGTATCGTGACATACTTCTCGCACAATACCGACCCAGGGAAAAAAAGTGTTATAATAATGAGGGATAGTAAGGGCACTTCTAAATTTTGTAATACCTTTATTTGTACTATTACGTTTCTGTCTATTCGCAAGTTGCAGTCCTTTGGTATGATTGTGTCGGAAATTGTGTAAAAATTGCCGAAAATTACAATTTGGGAAGTTTCAAAAGTGATATACCCTATGCATCTGCAGTCTCAAATTATAACACTCTATCTTAAACTTAAATGAGAAATCGAGTCCGAAAATAAGTTAGTTTGATAAAAAAGAGTAAAATCTTACTAGTTCAAATGTAACAATTTGACTTAAATCGGATGAAAAAAATACAAAAGTTATGACATGTATGACATTTTGAAATGTTGGTGTTTTTTTTTTTCAAAACAGTTCTAGTACAGTGGATATGAATATGCAAATGAGTGAGCTGACTTTGCCATTACCTCACAATTTTCCATTGATCGTGTGCTCAAAATGACATAAATTCAATTATTCTGTCATTGCAGTCTGAAACAGGATGTTATTCCTGGTTAAATAACTTCAGAATAGTGATCAGTTACATATATCAGGATTTGAGCCTCGCGGCATAATTGCGTTTGAATGAAAAACACTGGAAATTTCAAAATTTGAAGTCACAACTATATGGCAAGGTGTGAGGGGATGACATGCTCACTTTTCCATCTGCATATTGACCTTTTAACACTGTTTCCTCAAAAGTTAGTGAAACTTCAAATTGCCGTAACTTCATTTCGATCAAAATTTTAACTCTTGAACTCGTATTTTTTTATTCTTTCTTAATAGCATACTAGCTTATTTTTGGAGTGGATTTCCCCTTTGATAATTCATACAAATACGTAAGTGTTATCTATGTTTGTGTTAAATCTTTTTCTGTGATTTCTCGTCAACTGCGTTGTGTTTGCGGTCATTCCTGCCTTCTTCCAGACCGAATGTAAGTCCTGTAGGATGCCTCCTTTTTTTCTCACAATATGTGTGATGCGTGAGCATGTGTGTGCGTATTAAAGAGGAAAGCTGTGTTCATCGATGATGGTGATATCCCCCTGGATATCAACGAAAATTTGGATGAGATTTCAGATTTATTGTTTACTTATTATCTCTCATACATGATACAGGACATGAGTGTGTGTGTTCTTTTTTTTTTTACATTTTCACTTTTACATTCAATCAATTCCAAAGGGCAATATAAAAACCTAGAAAAGTGATAGTAACGAATCAAAGTAATGCATATGAGTATATACACATATATTCATATATAAATATATATGTATAAATACATGATATATATCTTATACACATTCACCCCACATTTATGCATAAGTAAATTAATGACACAAACTGACATTAAAGTAGTCTTTATTTCATACATCATTATGATCATCATACACATCAGTAAAATTATGTATCTTAATTCCTATATCAAAATATTCTAAGCATTTTAGATTCACTTTGAGAAAAAAAAAACGGCTACTATATAATAATGCCGTGTGCTGTGCTTTGAATGAAAATCAAATATTCAAAATGTGTTTATGAGGGTCAATCAAGCAATCACCAAAACAAAATAGTGACTGTTTTGTCGGGATGTTTTACGTATTGTTTTCTTTCTTTTTCTCAATTCTAGTATCCATTGCATCTGTTCAAAAGCTTGCCTTCAGTGGGCTGTAAATTCAATGTGCAGACAGGCAACTTATCTTTTTATGCAATGTGTTGAACTTTTGCCATGTTAGACTTCAAATTAATGCCTTTAAACGAGTCAGGAATATAGAAGTGTTTGAAAGCATGTTTGTTATAATAGGAGTTCTTCGAACGCGTTACCACCTGCTTCAAATGCATTTTTCGTCACATATTTTAGAATATTTTGCCAGGTTTGCTATGGGGAAACAAACGAATTAGAGAGATTGATAAGACTCAAATAACGGTATTTTTTCTCCTTTTTTTTCTACGTGATCAGCATAAAAATCAAGTCCTTACATTATATCTGAAAAAGATATATAATTATATCCACAGATACATGCACTCACATTCATGAACGCATTTAATATGAGTGCATCCATTTCAAAGGTCTGCATGTGAAAGTTGATCCCTGTATCCGCGTACACATTTATCGCGCATAATGGCTATCAATCTGGTATCGTGTGCATTTAATGGAGGAAGTACAGTGAGATTATTCACGTCAAGGAGTCTGAGAATGACAAAAGTCAACAAAAACCGGTAATATGACGAGCATTGAAAACAAGAGTACTGAGACATGAGATGGTACAACGATAAAGTATTATGTCAATAGACAGGGAGAAATAATGTAGGATTTAAGAAGCTACATGATCAGGGCTGACAGGCAGTGTTTCGTTGCCCATCATGACATATCTCGTCCATTTTCACAATAAAGACATTAATGTCCCTTTGACATTACCCTATTAACCAAATTTAAATCGTATTCGTTTGTGTCATTTTCTCTATTTTTTTTCTTTCATCTGCCATACTGAACTGAATAAAACGGCGCACGTTATTAAACATTTCTTTATAGATAAGCCTAGGCACTGTTAAGTCAAAATATAGAATCGATTTTAAATGTCCTTAATACACAGCCTACCATAAACTTGCAGTTGAATCCTACTTTAAAATCAATTTTAACTCACCATGAAACAGGGCCCGGGTACAATAAAGAGCTGGCCACCCGATTCTGATTACGGATAATGATTTGCACCATGAATCAAATACATTGCATTAATTTACGTCCAATTTACATTGAAAAGCCTTTATGATATGTTCTTCTTTTATGTTCTTTTTCAGATCAATACATTTCGTAGTAACTCTTTTTTGTGTTGATAGCTGTAAATATGTAATAGTTTACAACATGTTGGTTAGTAAATTCAGTATATCCTGAGTCATATTTATATGTATATATATATATATATATATATATATATATATATATATATATATGTATATGATATAAATACATTTTTATGATATAATTTCTATCATGAAGAGATCATGAAATTAGAATCATCTCGGGTAAAATGTAAGAACCAGGCGTCATCAAAATCAAACACACACACAAAAAAAAATCGTGGCAGTTTGGGAAGCAGGAAACTGAATGACACATCACAATGATACGCGGACTAAT